>NW_024962149.1:0-194393 GCF_018350195.1 Panthera tigris | reverse complement strand
AATATACTTCCTGATTTAGAAAAATAAACAGGAAAATTAAAGCAATGGACAGTGGATATCTATGGCTACAAATATCAACTCTTATGGGAAAATGACTTATATCAGATATAATATACATATCCTAATTTCAGCTTTTGAATAAAAATTTAATACCAAACTAACTGCTTTCAGAGTTAAACATTTTTAATAGGATATAATTTGTTTGCAATGAATACATCTAATTTTAAAAAGCAGCCATTTTATGGGCTCTTTACTATTCTGAAGTTTTAAGTTTTAAAAATGTTTCATCTCAAATGGTTTTGAGCAGCATGCCATGGTTGGCATTTTTAAAAATTGCCATTGCATCGAATAGTCTAGAACTGATACATGAGATTTTCTTATTACATTCGTACACAAAATTTGGTGTCACCTGGATTTATTATCATTTTTAACAATGTTTTTCACATTGCAGTCCTGAAAAAGATTTTCCAGTGAACTAATATTTAAAAACATTTCACAATGTCACTGTTAGGATAAAATATCAAAAAACACAATATTCCCATTGGAAAACAAGCACAGAAGTATATTTTAAGTATATAGACCTTTGCTTAATTTATAGCAGAAAAGTAGAATTATAATAAATTCTGATTTTGCAAAACTGAAAACACTGAATCTTAAAATAATGGAGTTTTACACACCTCTTTACCTTTTCTACATTTTAACATACTTCCACGTTAGATGAAAAATTAAGCATTAAAATAAATGCAAGTATGTACATAATTGTAAACATTTTTTCCCCATTCATCTAAAGATTTTGTATATGTTGGCCATACACATCCTGTGTGTCCCATCATATTGGGCTGGTGCTCCTGGCAGCTGTATATTTCTTTCATAGTTATACATTTGTTTCCCTGACTCTGAATCTGTGCAGGAATTTCTCTCACAAATTAAGTTTTAGTCCACAGCAAACATGACAGCATGACTTTGCCCACCAAGCCCCTTTAGGAACAGATCCTGTTGTAAAATAACTTTTGTTCAAGTGTTACCTGAGAAAGCAGGGAATAAAGGATGTAAGAAGGGTCCAGATAATAAAGGCTCAGTGCTGGCTACAGAGGGAAAATTTTCTGGACACCCTGATGGCACGGCCTCTCCTCAGCCCCAGGAGCTAGGATACAGAGTTCTTCTCATGGGGACTCTGTCCCACATCAGCCCCAAACCAGAGTGTTGTCTCTTAAGTCACTGTGCTGAGGGAAGGAAGCTCTTTCTCACTGACCCTGCTATTGACCTCCTGAGCTCTGGGCAGCTCAGAAATGGTGGAATTGTGTGCCTCCTGCTGGCTAATGAGGGCAGCACAGGACCCTTGGGGTTCACCTGCAGGTGGACTTGCTCCCCTCCTGGCCAAAGTGCTAAGTTACTAAAAATCTCAGTGCCCCAGCCTCTGGAAGACACTGGTGTTGCTCTGCTTCATTCATGCCCACTCTCCTGCCTGGGACATGCCCTTGAAGTAATGGCTTGGAGAAGAAAAAAGACATCAGGGTTTTAAGTCATCTCAAAAACATCATCCCTATGCCATGCCACAGTGACAGAATCAAGTCTCAAGTCCCTACAAAAGATCCACCCATTTCAACCATTAAATTCTCCACTAGATGTTCAGACGGTTAGAGAGGGCTTCAGCTCTTTCAGGAAAAGATCCTCCTTGATAAACTGCTGTGTGGCCTTGATTAAAATCACAGATAACTAAGGCAGAAATGAAGGATTTTTTTTTTTTTTGCTCATGCTCATATGGAAATTGTAGTGCAGGGACATTTACTTTCAAGCAGTGGAATACAGCTGGTATGCCTCTGAGCTCATCAGGGAGGGAATTGAATTGTGTTTTCTCTCACCTAACAAGTCTTATCAGAAGTTAATGAGATAGGGAAGAACATGATGCTTATGACCACTCTATCCAATTACATTTTTATGTGCAAGAAAGTAGTCTGTAATCATACCAGTTGAGAAATGTCTAACAACAAAATTATGGTATATTAACATATCATTATGGTATCTTTATATTTAAATATGATATCCCTTGAATACCACAGACTTCTTTCTTTTTTATTTCCTTTCAAACATTTTATTTAAATTCAAGTCAGTTACCAGATAGTGTAGTATTGGCTTTAGGAGAATTTTGTGATTCATCACTTACATATAACACCCAGTGCTCATCCTAACAAGTGCCCTCCTTAATGTACATCACCCATTTAGGCCACCCCCCCCCCCACCTCCCTCCAGGAGCCCTCAGTATGTTCTCTGTATTTAAGAGTCCTTTATTGTTGGCCTCCTTCTCAGTTTTCATCTTAGTTTTCCCTCCTTTCTCCTATGTTCATCTGTTTTGTTTCTTAAATTCCACATATCAGTGAAATCATGATATTTATTTTTCTCTGACTTATTCACTTAGCATAATACACTCTAGTTCCATCCACGTTGTTGCAAATGGAAATATTTCATTCTTTGTAATCACCAATATTCCATTATATATATGTGTGTGTGTTATATATATATATACATGTATATACCAAATCTTCTTTATCCATTCATCAATGGACTTTGGACTCTATCCATGGTTTTGATTTGTATTTCCATGATGATGAGTGATGTTGAACATTTTTTCACGTGTCTGTTAGGCATTTTTATGTCTTTCTTGGAGGAATGTCTGTTCATATCTTCTCCCCGTTTCTTAACAAGATTAGTTGTTTTTTGGGTGTTAAGTTTGATAAGTTCTTTATGGATTTTGAATACCAGTTCTTTATCTGGTACATCATTTTAAAATATCTTCTCCAATTCCATCAGTTGCCTTCTAGTTTTGTTGATTGTTTCCTTCACTCTGCAGAAACTTCTTATATTGATGAAGTCCCAATAGTGTACATTTGTTTATGTTTCTCTTGCCTTTGGAGATGTGTCTAGTAAGAAGCTGTTCTGGCTGAGGTGAAAGAGGTTGCAGCCTATATTTTACTCTGGGTTTTGATGGTGTCTTGTCTCATATTTATGTCTTTCATCTATTTGAATTTATTTTTGTGTATGGTGTTAAGTGGTCCAGGTTTCATTCTTCTGCACGTTGCTGTCCAGTTTTCCCAACACCATTTGTTGAAGAGACTGACTTTTTTCCATTGAGTATTCTTTCCTGCTTTGTTGAAGATTAGTTGACTATATAGTTGTGGGTCCATTTTGTGGTTGTGGGTTTTCTATTCTGTCCCTTCGATCTATTTATCTGTTTTTGTGCCAGTACCATACTGTCTTCACAGATATGTAATACAGTTTGAAGTCTGGAATTGTGATGCTTCCCACTTTCCTTGTGTTTTTCAACATTACTTTGGCTATTCATGGTGTTTTCTAGTTCCATACAATTTTAGAATTTTTTATCTGAGCTCTGTGAAAAATGCTGGTATTATTAAATGTGTAGATTGCTTTGGGTAGTATAGACATTTTAACAATGTTTGTTCTTTGAATCAATGAGCAGAAAATGTTTTTCCATTAATTTGTGTCTTCATCAATTTCTTTTGTAAGTATTCTATAGTTTTCAGAGTACAGATCTTTACCTCGCTGGTTAGGTTTATTCCTAGGTATCTCCTGATTTTTGGTGCAATTGTAAATGAGATTGATTCCTTGATTTCTCTTTCTGCTGCTTCATTTCTGGTGTGTAGAAATATTACAGGTTTCTGTACATTGATTTTATATCCTGCAACTTTCCTGAATTCATGTATCAATTATAGCAATTTTTTTGGTGGAGTCTTTTCCACATACAGTATCATGTCGTCTTCAGAGAATGAAAGTTTGACTTCTTGTGAATTTGGATTTTTTTTTTCTCTTTTTGTTTTCTGGGTGCTAAGGCTAGAACTTCATGTGCTATTTTGAACAGCAGTGGTGAGAATAGGCATACTGTTGTGTTCCTGACCTTAGGGGAAAACTGTTTTTACCCACTAAGGATGATATTAACTCATCCTTCCTACAGGATGCTGGCTTCCTTCCTATATGGCCTTAATGATGGTGAGGCATGTTCCTTCTATCCTTACTTTCTTGAGAGTTTTTATCACAACAAAAGATGCTGTATTTTGTCAGATGCCTATTCTTCGTCTATTCAGAGGATCATATGGTTCTTATCCTTTCTTTTATTAATGACATGTATCCCATTGGTTGGATTGTGGATTTTGAGCCAGCCCCACAGCCCAGGAATAAATACCACTGAATCATGTTGAATACTTCTTTTAACATACTGTTGAATCTGCTTTGCTAGCTTTTGTTGAAAATTTTTGCATCCATGTTCATCAGAGATATTGGTCTGTAATTCTCCTTTTTAGTGAGATCTTTGTCTGCTTTTGGAAACAAGGTTATGCTGGCCTTGTAGAATGAGTTTAACAGTTTTCCTTCCGTTTTAATTTTTTAGAACAGTTTCAAAAGAAGTATTAATTCTTCTTTAAATGTTTTGTAAATCAGGAGACTATAGATGCTGGTGAGGATGTGGAGAAACGGGAACCCTCTTGCACTGCTGGTGGGAATGCAAACTGGTACAGCCACTCTGGAAAACGTTGTGGAGATTCCTCAAAAAACTAAAAATAGAACTACCCTATGACCCAGCAATAGCACTGCTAGGAATTTACCCAAGGGATACAGGAGTACTGATGCAGAGGGGCATTTGTATCCCACTGTTTATAGCAGCACTTTCAACAATAGCCAAACTATGGAAAGAGCCTACATGTCCATCAACTGATGAATGGATAAAGAAGATGTGGATTATATACACAATGGAATACTACTTGGCAATGAGAAAGAATGAAACTTGGCCATTTGCAGCAATGTGGATGGAACTGGAGGGTATTATGCTAAGTGAAATAAGCCAGGCAGAGCAAGATAGATACCATCTATCTTTGGGATGAGCACTGATGGAAACCAGTTTCACAATAAATTATATTTAAAAAATTAAAAATAATAAAAAATAAATAAATGCCAAAAATTTTTTTTTTATAGAATTGTGCTCAGATTCCATCCAGCCCTGGAATTTTGTTTGTTGGGAAATTTGAGACTACTGATTCAATTTCTTTACTGGTTATGTATCTGTTCGTATTTTCTATTTCTTCCTGTTTCAGTTTTGGTAGTTTACAAGTTTCTTGAAATTCATCCATTTCTTGCAGATTATCCACTTTTTTGGCATATACTTGCTCATAATATTCTCTTGTAATTGTTTGTATTTCTGCAGTGTTGGTTGTGATCTCTCTTTTTTCCATTCATGATTTTATTTATTTGGTTCCTTTACCCTCTCTTTTTTTTGATAGCTTTGGCTCGGTGTTTATCAATTTTGTTAATTCTTTCAAAGAACCAGCTCCTAGTTTCATTAATCTTTTCTACTTTTTTAAATTTTATATCATTTATTTCTACTCTAATCTTTATTATTTCCCTTCTTCTGCGGGCATTGACCTTTATTTGCTCTTCTTTTTCCAACTCTTTGATGTGTGAGATTTGGTTGTGTACATGAGACTTTCCTTCTTTCCGGAGGAATGCCTGGATTGTTATATACTTCCCTCTTATTACCGCCTGGCCACATAGTAAAGGTTTTGGACTGTCATGTTTTCATTTTCATTGGCTTCCATGTATTTTTTAAATTGATTCTTTTATTTATTACTCTTTAATTTCCTGGTTACCCAATGTATTCTTTAGTCAGATGTTCTTTAATCTCCATGTATTGGTGGTCTTTCCCATTTTTTTTTCCTTTGGTTGACTTCAGGTTTCATAGCATTGTGGTCTGAATATAAGAGGGCTGATTTGGACCTAGTATAATCTACTCTGGAGAATGTTCCATGTGCATTCAAAAAGAGTGTGTGTTTTGCTGCTTTCGTGTGAAATGCTCTGAATATATCTGTTAAGTCCGTGTGGTCTAGTGTGTCATTCAAAGCCATTGTTTCTTTGTTGATCTTCTGCTAAGATGATCTATCTTTTGACGTAAGTGGGGTGTTAAAGTCCTTTACTATTATTGTATTATTATCAATATGTTTCTTTAAGTTTGTTATTAATTGGTTTATATAATTGGCTGTACCTAGCTGAGGGCATAAATATTAACAATTGTTGGATCTTCCTCTTTGATAGACTTCTTTATTATGACATAAGACCTTCTACACTTGATCTTAGCCAAAAGGCTGAGAAGCGATTAGGACTTTCTTCATCACTTATTACAATCTTTCATTTAAAATCTAGTTTGTCTGATATATGTATTGCTACTCCAGCTTTCCTCTGTTGTCCATTAGCATGACAAATGGCCCTCCACCCCTTCACCTTCTATCTCAATGTGTCTTTGGGTCTAAAACGAGTCTTTTATAGGCACCATTTCAATGGTTCTTGATTTTTTTAATCCATTCTGATATGCTATGTCTTTTGACTGGAGCATTTAGCCCATTTACATTCAAATAATTATTGATAGATATGAATTCAGTGCCATTGTATTACCTGTAATGTTGCTGTTCCTGTAGAATGTCTCTGTTCCTTTCTAGTCTTTGTTGCCTTTGGCCTCTCTTTCCCACTCAAAGTGTCCGCTTTAACAATTCTTGCAGAGCTGGCTTGGTGCTCAGTAGCTCCTTTAGTTTTTACTTGTCTTGGAAACTCTTTCTCTCTCCTTCTATTCCGAATGACAGCCTTGCTTGATAAAGTATTCTTGGCTGCATATTTTCCCCATTTAGCACATTAAATATATCATACCGCACCCTTATGGCCTGCCAAGTTTCTATAGACAGGTCTGCTGTTAACCTTATAGATCTACCCTTATAGGTTAAGGACCTTTTTTCTTTAGCTTCTTTCAGAATTCTTTTTCTCTTTGCATTTTGCAAGTTTCACTATGATATATTTTTGTGTGGACCTGTTTTATTGATATTGAGGGGAGTTCCCTGTGCCTCTTGGGCTTGAATGGCCCAAGATCCTGGTGGATCCTGGTGAGCCCTACCTAACTCCTCCCAATTTAGATCATTCTCCTCTCCACATTAAACTGAGCACACAGACAAGCATACACAGAAACGGATTGCATCGGTGGAGATAATGGGATGGTGGTTAAGGAAGGGCTTATAGCCTGTAAGTGTTAGGGAAAAAGGAGGAAAGACTTGGAGACAGATCTGACATGGAGCAGGGACATTTATTCTCCTGGCAACATGTACAAAATTCCATAGCATGAAGGGGATTCTTAAAGTTCCCATTGTCTCGCAGGGGAACAGGCCATCTCCATAGTAGTCTCTGGAGAAGAGTCTGAGGTCCTGTCATCCACCATTCTCAGCTCTTAGGACTAGGATGAGCACACACGCTAGGCCACAGTAAAATGGGGACCATAGTTTGAAAGGACTCAGTTTCCTTGTCCATAAACTGAGTGCCTTCTCTTTTATCACTGTTCTTATGCAATGAATATAAGTCTGTATCTTAACTATTCTGGAATTAATTTTTTTTAATTCTGAAAAGAAAAAAAAACTGTTGGTAAATATTGAGCACCTCTAGTATCCCAATTTTACAGGTAAATGAACTAAGGCTCAGTGAGGGCATCACTGGAAGGATAACACAAGTAAGGTTTTCTGACACCTGGTTTAGGTTCCTTGCTCAATGAAGAAAAGTAAAGAACTTTTCTCTCTCCAAGTCAATAGATATATCTTTTAAATGTGTAATTTTTAAAGAACAGTGATATTCAGTCAGCATTAGGAAGATACATATAAGCCTCTTATATTATCATATTATCAAATTACTAATGTGTTTATTTAAATTCAAGTTAGTTAAAATACAGAGTAGTATTGTTTTCAGGAGTAGAACCCAGTGATTCATCACTTATATCTCCCAGTGCTCTTCCCAGAAGCTGCCTTCCTTAGTGCCAATCATCCATTTAGGCCATCCCTTACACACACACCCTCCAGCAGCCCTCAGTATGTTCTCTGAATTTACAAGTTTCTTACGTTTTGCCTCCCTCTCTGTTTTTATCTCCTTTTTCCTTCCCTTCCCCTATGTTCATCTGTTAATTTCTCAAATTCCACATATGAGTAAAATATCATGTATCTGTCTTTCCCTGACTGACTTATTTTGCTTAGCATAATACCTTGTAGTTCCATCCATGTTGTTGCAAATGACAAGACTTCATTATTATGATCGCTGAGTAGTATTCCATTGTGTATTCAATTGGTATATATGTATATATATAAGTATACATGTATGTATATATATATATATACACACACACACACATGCCCACACACACACATATAGTACATTTTCTTAATCCATCCAACATGTGGACTCTTTCCATAATTTGGCTATTGTTGACAGCACTGCTTTAAACAATGGGGTACATGTGCCCTTTGAATCAGCAATATTTTATTCTTTGGATAAGTTCCTAGTTCCTAGTTCAATTGCTGGGTCATAGAGTAGTTCTAATGTTAATGTTTCAAGGAACCTCTATACTGTTTTCCAGCATGGTTGCACCAGTTTGCATTCCCACCAATAGTGCAAAAGGATTCACCTTTTTCTGCATCTTCATCGTCATCTGTTGTGGCCTGAGTTCTTAATTTTAGCCATTCTGACAGGAGTGAGGTGGTATCTCATTGTGGTTTTGATTTGCTTTTTTTCTGTGAGTGATGTTGAGCATCTTCTAATGTGTCTGGTAGCCTTCTGGAAGTCTTCTTTGGAAAAGTGTCTATTCATGTCTTCTGCCCGTTTCTTCACTTGATTATTTGCTTTGTGAGTGTTGAGTTTGGTAATTCTTTAGAGATTTTGGATACTAACCCTTTATCTGATGTCATGTGCAAATATTTTCTCCCATTGCGTTGGTTGACTTTTAGTTTTGTTGATTGTTGCCTTCACTGTGCAGCAGCTTTTTGTCTTGATGAGATCTCAATAGTTCATTTTAGCTTTTATTTCCCTTGTCTCTGGAGACATGTAAAGTAACAAGTTGTGGCAGCCCAGGTCAAAGAGGTTGCTGTCTGTTTTTACTGTAGAATTTCCTGTCTTGAAACCTACTTGTAGGTTTCTGTCTCACATTTAGGTCTCTCATCCATTTTGAATTTATTTTTGTGGGTGGTGTTAGAAATTGGTCCAGTTTCATTCTTCATGTTGCATGTTGCTCTCCAGTTCTCCTAGCATCATTTGCTAAGGAGACCGTCTTTTTTCCATTGGATACTGTCCTGCTTGACAAAGTTTAATTTTCTATATATTTGTGGGGCCATTTCTGAATTCTCTATTTTATTCCCTTTATCTATGTGTCTTTTTTTGTGTAGTACCATACTGTGTTGATTATTATAGCTTTGTAATACAGCTTAAAGCCTGGGATTGTGAAGCCTCCAACTTTGGTTTTCTTTCTTTTTTTTTTTTTTTATGTTTGTAAAATTGTCTCCCAGTCAAAAACTTTGTTGATTCTTTTTTAAAGTGTTTCTCAAAGCACTTAATTTTAATAAAGTCCAATTTCTTATTCTTTCATGGACATTTATTTTGGTGTCATATCTTTAAAAATGTTTTTATAACCTAGAGTTAAAACTTTTGTCATGGCTTTTATTTATTTTGTTTGGAGGTTTTATAGTTGTAGTTTTTCTTAATATGAAATTTATTGCCACATTGGTTTCCTTTTTCAACATTTCTTTGGCTATTTCGATTCTTTTGCGTTTCCATGCAAATTTTATGATTGCTTGCTCTAGCTCTGTGAAGAATGCTGGTGTTATTTTGATGGGATTGCATTTAATGTGAGGATGGCTTTGGGTAGTACCTACATTTTAACAATATTTGTTCTTCCAACCCATGGACATGGAATAATTTTTCCATTTCCATTATTCCATGGAATAATTCTTCCATTTCCTTCATAAGCTTTCTATAGTTTTCAGTGTACGGGTATTTTACCTTTTTGGCTAGGTTTATTCCTAGGCATCTTATGGTTTTTGGTGAAATTGTAAATGGGATTAATTTTTTGATATCTCTTTCTGCTGCTTCCTAATTGGTGTAAAGATATGGAGCTAATTTCTGTACCTCGATTTTATATCCTGCAACATTGGTGAATTCACATATCAGTTCTTGCAGGTTTTTGGTAGAGTCTTTTGGATTTTCCTATAGAGTATCATGTCATCTGTGAAGAGTGAATGTTTGACTTCTTCCTTGCCAGTTTGCATGCATTTTCTTTCTTAATTTTGTCTGATTGCTGAGGCTAGGGATCCCAGTACTATGTTGAACAACAGTGGTGAGAGTGGACAGCCCTGTCATGTTCCTGACCTTAGGGGGAAAACTCTCAGCTTTCCCCCATCAAGGATGATATTAGCTGAGGTCTTTCATATATGGCCTCTGTGATGTGGATGTAAGTTCCTTCTATCCCTACTTTCTTAAGGGTTTTTATGAAGAAAGTATGCTGTATTTTGTCCAATGTACTTTTCTGCATCTATTGACGCAATCGTATGGTTCTTATCCTTTCTTTTATTCATGTGGTGTATCACATTAATTGGTTTGTGGATATTGAACCAAACCTGCAGCCCAGGAATAAATATTACTTGATTATGGTGAATAATTCTTTCAATGTATTGTTGAATTCAATTTGCTGGTATCTTGTTGAGAATTTTTGCATACATGTTCATCAGGGATTTTGGTCTATAATTCTCTATTTTAGAGGGGTCTTTGTCTGGTTTTGGAATCAAGGTAATTCTGGCTTCATAGAATGAGTTTGTAAGTTTACCTTCCATTTCTATTTTTTTTAACGGTTTCAAGATAATTGGTATTAATTCTTCTTTAAAATTTTGGTATAATTCCCCTGGGAAGTCATCTGGTCCTGAACTCTTGTTTGTTGGGAGATTTTTGAAAACTGATTCAGTTTCTTTACTGCTTACGGTCTCTTCAAATGTTCTATTTCTTCTTGTTTCAGTTTTCAGTAGTTCATAGGTTTCTATGAATTTATCAATATCCTCCAGATAGCCCAATTGGTTGGCATTTAATTGACCATAATATTCTCTTGTAATTGTTTGTATTTCTTTGGTGTTAGTTGTGATCTCTCCTCTTTCATTCATGACTTTATCTATTTGAGTCTTCTCTCTTTTCTTTTTGAGAAGTCTGGCTAGGGATTATCAATTTTGTTCATTATTTCAAAAAATCGTATCTTAGATTTATTGATCTATTCTGTTTCTTCATTCTATGTCATTATTTATGCTCTAATCTATTTTTCTTCTGCTTCTGGCTTTGGGCTTTATTTGCTGCTTCTTTTCCAGAAACCTAATCTAATATTGTGTACCTATCTTGCTTCTTGAGATAGAGGCCTGAGTTGCAATGTATTTTCCTCTGGAGGACTGCCTTTGCTGCATCCAAGGGGTTTGGACTGTCATTTTCATTTTCATTTGCTACCATGGATTTTTTAAAAATTTTCCTTTAATTTCCTGGCTGACCCATTCATTCTTTAATAGGATTTTCTTTAAACTCGATGTATTTGAGGGATTTCCAATTTTTTTCTTGGGGTTGATTTCAAGTTTTATAGTGTTGTGATCTGAAAATATGCATGATATGATCTCAGTTTTTTTGTTCCAGTTGAAGGCTGATTTGTGATGCAAGATGGGATCTATTCTGTATAATTCCATGTGCACTCAAAAAGAATGTGTATTCTGTTGCTTTAGGATGAAGTGGTCTGAATATATCTGTCAAGTCCCTCTGTCCCAATGTCCCTCTGTCCCTCTGTCCCTTATTCAGATTCACTGTTTTTTTTTTTATTGATTATCTCTTAGATGATCTGTCCATTGTTGCAAATGGAGTATTAAAGTCTCCTATAATTATGGTATTATCGTCAACAAGTTTGCTTGTTTTTGATCAATTGATCTATATATTTTGGTTCATATATATGTTGGGGGCATAAATACCTACAATTGTTATCTCTTCTTGATGGATAGACCCCTTAATTATGATATAATGCCCTTATTCATCTCTTGTTACAGTGTGTTTTAATATCTAGTTTGATATAAGTATGGCTACTCTGGCTTTTTTTAGTAGCAGTTAAGCTTAAAAGTTTATTACACTTTATAAAATGCTGATGAATGTTCACATGAATAAAAGACCTCATGGTGTCAAATAAGGAAATTACAACTCTGGCTTTCTTTTGATGTCCATTAGCATTACAGATTATTCTCCATCCCCTCATTCTAAATCTGCAAGTGTCCTCTGGTCTAAATAGAGTCTCAGGTGGGTAGCATATAGATGGATCTTGTCTTTTACCCATTCTCATATCCTGTGTCTTTTGACTGGGGCAGTTAGTCCATTTACATTCAGATATGTATTGGAAGACATGAATTACTGTGTAAGCTGTAGATTTCATTTGTGTGGTATTGTTTCTGGTCCTTTGTATGTTTGCTGCTTTCCACTCGTCGAGTTCCCCCTTAGAATTTCTTGCAGGGCTGGTGTAGTGATCACTATCTCCTTTAGCTTTTGTTTGTCTGGGAGGGTCTTTATCTATTCTTCTATTCTGAATAACAGGCTTATTGGGTAAAGAATTCTTGGCTGCATATTTTTCCTATTCATTACATTGAATATTTCCTGCCACTCCCTTCTGGCCTGCCAAGTTTCAGTGGGCAGGTCTGCTACTAACCTTATGTGTCTATCCTTGCAGGTTAAGGACTGTTTGTCCCTAGCTGCTTTCAGAATTTTCTCTTTGTCCTTGTATTTTGCTAGTTTCACTATGATATATCTTGGTGTTAAGTTGTTTTTGTTGATTGTACAGGGAGTTCTCTGTGCCTCTTGGACTTTGATGCCTGTTTCCTTCCCTACATTAAGGAAGTTCTCAGGTATAATTTTTTCAAATAAACCTTCTAAGTCTTCCCTCATTATTTGGCTATTTCCTTTTCCTATTTTGTTTTCAGCTCTATTATTTTCCATCATTTTAACTTCTATTGCACCTACTCTATCCTCTACTTCTTCAGTCTTCACTGTCACTGTATCTAGTTTAGTTTCCATCTCACTTATAGTATTTTTGAAATCATCCTAACTAGTTCTTAGGTCTTTGATCTCTGCAGCAAGGATTTCTCTGGTGTCTTCTATGCTTTTCTTCAAGCCAAGCTAGTAATCTTTTGACTGTTTTTCTAAATTATGGCTCACATATATTGCTTTTATCCGCTTTGAGTAAATCCTTGGCTGTGATTTCTGCTTGACATATGGCAGGGGCGGAAAGGAAGAATGCCTTTGTCCTTGTTACTTTGGCTACGTTTCTGTGTTTTAAGTGTTTTAAAAGCTTATCTTTCCTGCACCTGAGAATACTACTATATTTAAAAGGGGTCATACACTTCTAGGGCCTGGCACTTCAGGAAGTGTTTCTGGTGTATGCTGTGTGCATTCTGTTGCATTTAGCGGTTCTTACCCTTTTATTAGTCCTCTGTAGAGTTCCTCCTTGTTTGCAGAGGTGGAGTGTTTGCACCTTTAACTAGGTCTGCTTTGATTTGTTTGTTGAGTAACCTTAGGGGGAAAAAGGAGGGGGGAAGGCTGATCCCATAAAAAGGGAAAAGGAACAGAAAAAGAACAAACAAAACAAACAAACAAAAAACAGAAAAAATTAAGAGGCTGGTTCCAAGGAAAAAGAAAGTAAAAACGAGAAAAAGGCAGAAGGGAAAAGAAGGAAAAGGAAAAGAATAAAAAAACAGATTTTAAAAAGATAAAAGGAAATGCCAGAAAATAAGCCAGAAACTATGCGCCTAATTCCAAATCAAGAGGAAGAAGAAGGAGGAGGAGTAGGAGAAGGAGAAGAAGGAGAAGGGAAGAAGAAGAAGAAGAGAGAAAAAGAAAGAAAGAAAGAAAGAAGAAGAAAAAGAGTTGTTTGTTCATGCCTGGCTGTTGGTGGCTGTGTAGGTCCGGAGGAGAGGCCAGCTGTTTTGGGTCAGTGTCAGTCTTGCCCAAGTAAATAAGCAGTTGCAGGCATGGAGGGGCAGGGTTTGGTGTAAGCAGATCTTGCCTCACTGTGTTGGTGTGTGAGGGGGATAATGGGGAATATTGCCACCCCATTCTCTAGTCCTTTGACTTGGGATCTCATCCCCCACTGAATATTCAATGTGGTAGCCCTCACTGAATACAAGGGAAGTCAGCTTGCCCTGCACTGAAACTGTCTTCTGTATTTTTTCTTTGTTGTGCAGCTGATTCAAAACCCAAAGTCTTGAAACCAGCATTGCTTGGATCCACTCCCCTCCTCCAGAGTAAAGACTCTCCACCTTGCTGATAAAAGCCTTTGGCTGGCAACTGCAGGGTCTTTTGTCCATGGGAGGCAGTAAACCCTCTTCCAAAAGTATTCCAGGAAAGGGACTGTTCTCTCCCAGGGCACCTCAAGATTTCTACACCACAATATGCACTCTGGGACCAGCTGTCTCCTCTCCAGGAACATAAACCACGCCTCCACTCTGAAGAAAGTCAAGTACTTCCAAAACCTCAGTTTGGGCTACAGAAACTGTTTGCAAAAAAAGAACTGGGACACACAGTACTCTCACTCCCCAGTCTTTGGTCCAGAGAGGTTTTTCTCTTGTGCTAACTCAATGCTGCACTTTCTCATCTACTCTCTTTCTCTCCCTTTTGTCTCTCCACAGAAAGGATCCCTCCCCTCTGCATCTCTGCTGTTTTCTCTCCCCCAATTCACATCCACACACCTTGAATTAGCCAAACTGTGTCCTTCTAACTGTGGAGATCCTTCTGCCACTCCACAGATCTATTTCCTGGCTGTTCCAAGTTATCTGACGTTAATACAGCTGTGTTTGAGGATTGAGAACACCCAGAGTCCCGTTACTTCTCCACCATCTTAACTCTTCCCATTTTTTCTATTTAAATTTTGTTTCACCACTTGAAGAAAGCCCTCCCACCTGGGTTGAACTTTAGGAAGCTGCTATTTGGTATTGTCATTATTATGTTTACTTTTTAAGGGCAGACAGAACTCACTTTACATCAAATATTTCTGAAGAATTAAGGCTAAAATCTTGCATTAAATACCCAGTTGGAATTCTGTCTACTTACCTCATGAGCAAAGTATGGTCACTTAACAAGAAGCAGAAGTGAGTCTTCAAACATGAAACCATGCTTGTAGCCCCGCCCCTGCCAGGCTGGGTGGAGGATACCCCAGTCCACACTCCATCTGTACATCCACCCGGAGAGTGAAAGAAATGAGGCTCCCACTGGCTTTGTTTCAGAAGGCATCTTGACTAGGCTCCAGACCCACGGGGTCATGCAGATTCTGGACACACAGCTCTCTGGGAAAAGCCCTGGTTCACAGCATTCACCAATGCCCATGGTATAATCTTCCCTGCTGTGGCCCCCATGGGGACACTGAGCACAGATTTGATTCAGTCTGACCTCAGTCAACTTGGCATGTCTCCCACCAAGAATATGGCCAGGTAGGGAGACGATAGCCAGGACTCCCAATAGTACTTGTTTCCAAACACACATGCAGGCCTCCGGGCTGAGGTTTGCCAATACAAGATTTAAAATATCGCATTAAACTATTATTCAGCTTGATGACTAAGTCTTTGGTGCTCCATTAGATATTGTGCCTGAGGTAGGTAGACTTCACTTGTCCCACCCTTCTCCCACTCCAGCAGCTGCAGGCCTCCCACCTGCAGGCATCACTACAAACATCAGGGCTGGGCCAGCTGTGAGGGTACCAGGAACTCTGGGGCCACATATCCCCCAAGCTCCTCTCAAGCAGAGGTCTGTGCACCCACTGAGTATGGCCACATGGCCACTTCCTCCTGATGACTGCTCCTCCCATAATATATGAGGGGGCAGGAGAATGGACCCTCACCCCAGGCCCTGCCCCTGCTGGACCTGGCTTCCAGAGTGGGAAGATGCCCCTCACCTTTCCCCCAACCATGAGCAAGAGGTATGAACTCACTATACAGCACATCTGCACATGGGAGAAGGCAGTGGGGATGGGAAGGAGAGGGAGGGCAGCCAGTGGTGGCATGGGCTAAAGAAAAGGGCAAGAACTTTTGGGTGGGAGGACCACACCACAGACCCCACCCTGTACCACCATCTATGGAACTGCTGGCCTATTGTTAACCCCTGTGCACCAACCCCATCCCTCATTTCTGCTCAGGGAAAGGGTTAGAGCTAGTTGGGCAGAGAGCATTGCACATATTTCACCCCTCAACAAACATTGTCTTCTTTCCTCTCTCTTCTGCATGCATGGAGGAGGCAGTATCTTACTCCCAAGGATATCTCTGGGGTACATTTTTATGGACGTCACAGAGGAAATCCCAGCCAGCTTTTGTCTGGAATCACCCCAACATGGAATCTCTGGTCTACTATTCAGGATGGAATCACTGGAATCATCCAGGGGAATGAGGCAAGCAGGCTCTCTTGCCTCACTCTCATCCCCATTCCAGAGAAAGCCTACTACCAAGCTCAGGGGTAGGAGAGCTATTCTCCTTTGGGATATCAGATGGCGATGGCTGTCACTGAGTGCAGGACAGAGTGGAAATATCCACCTATCCCTTAGTGCCAGCTGAGTGAGTTCCAACTTCTTGGCTCCAAAGAGGAAGGAAAGACACAGTCACAAGTGCAGTAAAGGGAAAGAAATGGCTGTGGGGCGGGGGGCAAAATTCCTTTGACACATCCATCCAATGGGAATGGGGCCAATTTGGAGAGGGGATGATTAACTTCATTTACCCTCAGCCAGAATATGGGCCACCTGGCTCCTAATCCCTCTGGCTCAGCCTCCACACAAACAGTTCTCTGCTAAATCTCTTCCACTGCCTTAGGGCTCTGGATGTCTATGTAGTTGTGAAAGCAAAATGCCAGGGGCACGTTGGCTCAAGCTATCTCATAGTCATAAGGGCTTGACTAGATTCAACATTTGCAAACAGAAGATATTACTCCAAAATACTGAATTTGTATGCACCCAAGAAAAACCTAGATTGATAATAAAGCAATGCAGTGAAAATGGATACATGGAGGGCCAGAGTTCTTCATTACAGGTGAGAATTTGATAATGTTGATAATAAAGTGACTAGCAGAATGTATAAGCAAGGTGGTTGGCTCAGGAATAAGAAGAACCTTTCTGGGCTTTGGCTAAGGGAGTCAGTCCTCTACAGGCTGTCTCTTGGCTCCCTGTGAGCAAGAGGCCCATATTCTGCCTTAAGAAAGAGAGGAAAACCTTTGGCTTTGGGGTGTTTCTGCCTATTAGATCAGTAGATAAGGGCATGGGTGATTGAGGGGCATGAAGTATTTGCTTCCATCTGATGACCAAGTGGTGGGGATGAGGCCTGGGTTCTCTCTTTCTTCAAAGGGCGATTTGTGCACTGATCGGGTCCTGAGCATACTGTACATACAAAGACTGGCTGTTCTTCCAAATGAGAGTATCTCCATCAGTTATGGGTGGGAGTAAATGTGGCCACGTAGTCCCATGATGACTGTATTCTGCTGAGTAATGAGCAGTCAGGGAAAGAAGGGTCAGCTGTCCTCTGGGATATCAGACTCTGAGAGCCCTCCATTGGATCAAGAACTGACTGGAATATCTCCACAAATCCTTGGACCCTGGTTGTGTATGTGACAGCCCCCATAGTCTTGGAGTGTGAACTGACACCAAGGTAGAAATGCAAATGGGATAGGAAAGACTATGAGGTGAGTCATAGCTGTGCATTTCAAATTGGCATGGGTCAAATCTAGGAAGGACATATCTATCTTTCCTTTCTCTTGTCTCACAGGGGAGGCAGGATCCTCCCCTGACCTCTGACTTAACCTACCCACAAACATTCTCCCTGGGCACCTTCAAATACCCTAGGTTTTTGGATGGCCACACAGTTCTGAAACCAAATTCAAAAGGGCCAGTTGCAAAACCTATATCACCATCACATGGGCAATACCAGACTCCTAACTTAAAACAGGATGAAATTACCCTCAGACACTGGAAAAGGGCTTTTCCTGTTCTGAACCCCTCCTGGTTCATACTTCTCATGTCCAAACAGTCTGCCTCTTAGGTGAAAGCTACTTAACCAACCAGGTGAGTGAGGAAAGCTGGTTCTCCTTCACTTTCTATACTAGAGCAGGCCAAGCACCATGCATTCAGGGACTAAAGGCCATCATTCCTTTGGTTTAGCAGACAGATTGCTCTCACTGAGCACAGGATCAAGGTGGGAGTTCGTGGCCTACCTCAGAGCACCAGTTGTGTGAGTGAAAGTTCTATGGCTCCTGTGTGTAAAAAAAATTTTATTTAGAAACACAGCCATGGGTAGGATATGGTGAGCTGAAGAACCAAAGCTCGACATTGCAAATGGTAATAGGATCAGTCCAAAAGGAGATGGCTCACTTTATTTCCTCTCAGCCCATAAAGAAGGCCAACTCTCTCCAGCAACTTCTGACCCAGCATACATAGAAACATCCTCTACTGGGCATCTTCCAATGACCCAGGCCTCTGGATGTCCATCTTAATTTGGCCTACTTCTGAAATGAAGTGAAGAGGTGGTCGTTTTACAGAAACTATTCATTCTACAGTCGCAAGGTCTCCACCAGACTCTCCTACTGAAAGCAGAGGATATTACTCTGAGAGATTCATTCGGAATGAACCACAGGGAGAAACTCCTTTGAAAATAGAGCAAAGAGGTTCAAGTGGTTGTTGGCAGACTAGAGTTCTTCATTAGAGATGTGAATGGAAGACTGTTGTCAACAAAGTGACTAGCACAATCTTTTAGCAAATTGACTGTCTCAGAAATTAGAAACACCTATGGGTTTTAGAAAGGTACCTGTCTCCAGGCTACATATGAAGTACTGATGTCATGAGTCCTCTATTATTCCTTCAAGCAGATAGGGAAAGTGCTGGCTTTGCATGTGTTTCCTGCCATCCCATTGGCAGATAAGGACAGCAGAGATATAGCAGTAGCAGATATATGCTCTTTGCTGGTGGTCACGTTTTGGTACGTAGCTTTGGTGTGGTCTGCACTAAAGAGGTTGGTAGTGTGCAGAACAGTTCCTATAGCATACTTTACATACATAAAGACACATTCAGCAAAGTAGTTTTAGAAAACTAAGCAGACCAGTCCTTAGTTTGCATACACAGGTGTTAGAACTTCATCCTACATTGACCAAAAATGCTAACCGAATTTAGGTATACTGCAGATTCAAGGAGTTAAGGCCATATCCATTCTCTAGGGCTTTACTCTAATTACTTCTTTTCTGTGTAAGAGGCCTATGCAAGCCACTTGACATACAGCCTTTACTTTAAGAAGTTAAACACGTTGCCATCAGCCTCTCACAAATATGGAGTATTTAACAAATGGCCCAACTACATATACATGAAATCCTACGTGAAAGCCCTACAGAGAACACTGTACTTTTAAGCACTTAAACCCTTGGCCATTTCCTCTTTCTCGTATAAAGTGTTCCAATGACTGTATTTGCATGTATTGAAAGTCATTAACCAGTCTCGAAACAGGGTAGTTTTAAGCCATTAAGTATAGGTGTTTATACAAAGAAACTTGTTATTTCATTTTTTTTTAATATTAGAGATTTTACTGAGTGCATGGCTGTTTCAGGCAAAGCACCTGTACAGTCCCTAGTGATTATTCAGAGGATTGAAGCACACTTCTTATTGGATGAATCTAAGAAGCTAACTCAAATTGCCTCAGCCACAATGGTGTTTGTGGCAATTAAGTGCATAGCCATTTGATAATAAAGAAACATTAAAGAAAATACACAACTAGATGCAAATTAAACACCAAATTAAAGATGTATTAAGCACATTGTAGTTAGGCAGTTAAATATAAGTCCCTTCCGTAGCATTCATAAAAACAAGTTTAAGAACACTTGTACTTATATGTAATGAAAAGGAGTTTGAAATCCTCATTTAGAACACAGCTATTTCAGGTAGTGCAGTACATGGGCCTTCCCTAGTTCTTATACAGATGGATGAAGGCAAACTTCTTACTGGATATTTATGAGAGGCTAATTCACAAATGCTTTAAGAAAAGTATTTTTTGGGGTGGCTGGGTGGCTCAGTCGTCTGAGCGACCAACTTCGGCTCAGGTCATGATCTCACAGTTTGTGAATTCGAGCCCCGTGTCGGGCTCTGTGCTGACAGCTCAGAGCCTGGAGCCTGCTTCTGATTCCATGTCTCCCTCTCTCTCTGCCCCTCCCCTGCTCATGCTCTGTCTCTGTCTCAGAAATAAACATTAAAACAAAATTTTAAAAAAGAAGAAAAAGAAAAGCATTTTTTTCTGGGAACAAAAAACATGGACATTCCCTCATGCAAATACAGAGGGTTTAAACAATAGTTCCTACTATATATACACTTAATGCTGTGTGAAGAATGCATTATCACACTGTACCTTTAGGCACCTAAAGCTAGGCCATTTCCTAGTACTTCTACACATGGGTTTAAGAATACTTTTGACTACATATCCCCAAGAAGCTTTCAAAACCCTTTGGGAACAAAGGGTACTTTTCAGCAGTCAAGCATAAGTGTTTACACAGAGATGTTGTGGGGAAAGTGTTACTATATATGTCTATGAGGGACAAGAATGTCACTTGAACCACATCTTCTTTATCCATTCATCAGTTGATGGGCATTTAGGCTCTTTCCATAATTTGGCTATTGTTGAAAGTGCTGCTATAAACAATGGAATACTACTTGGCAATGAGAAAAAATGAAATATTGCCATTTGCAGCAGCATGGATGGAACTGGAGGGTATTATTCTAAGTGAAATAAGTCAGTCAGAGAAAGACAAATACCATATGTTTTCATTCATATGTGGATCTTGAGAAACTTAACAGAAGACCATGGGGGAGGGGAAGGGGAAGGAGAAAAAAGTTACAGAGAGGGAGGGAGGCAAACCATAAGAGACTTTTAAATACAGAGAACAAACTGAGGGTTGATGGGGGGTGGGGGAGAGGGGCAAAATGGATGATGGGCATTGGGGAGGGCACTTGTTGGGATGAGCACTGGGTGTTGTATGGAAGTCAGTTTGACAATACATTATATTTTTTAAAAAAGAGTGTCACTTGAAGCACAGTGATTCTTTAGGCACTTCAGCACAGGACCTTTCTCTATGGCTATATAGAATTTTTTTAAAAGTTTTTATTTAAATTCCAGTTAGTTAACATACAGTGTAATATGAATTTCAGGGGTATAATTCAATAATTCCACCCTTCCATACAATACCCAGTGCACATTACAAAGTGCACTCTTTATATCTATTTGTATCTATATCTATATCTGTTCCATTTTAGCTATTGTTCATCATGCAGCTAAAAACATCGTATCTCTTCAAGTTGTTATTTTTGTAAACTTTGGGTAAATATCTAGAAGTGCAATTGCTGGATAATAGGATAGTTCTTTTTAAAGGGCGATTTTCAAAGTAATTAGTTTATTTGAGAAAGAAGTGGGGAGGGGCAGAGAGAGAGAGGAAGAGAGACTCTCAGGCAAGATCCACAATGTCAGTGCAGCGCCCAAAGAGGGCTCAATCCCATGACCCTGAGATCCTGACTTGAGTGGATAGCAAGAGTCAGATGCATAACTGATTGAGACACCCAGGTGCACTAGGGTAGTCCTATTTTTAACAGTTTATGAAACTTCTTACTGTGTTCCAGAGTCATTGTACCAGTTTGCATTCCCACCAACAGTGTCAGAGGGTTTCCCTTTCTCCACATCCTTGTCAACACCTGTTGTTTCTTGTGTTGTTAATTTTAGTCCTTCTAACAGAAGTGAGGTGGTATCTCATTGCAGTTTGGATATGTATTTCCCTGATGAGGAGTGATGTTGATCAAATTTTCACGTATTTCACAGGGGAAATACTCACCTTGTGTGTTCCCCTGTGTGCTCCTTTCTCTGTCACCCTTTTCCCCAATGCAGGCTACATCTCCTCTGCAGCACCCTTTATCTGTTTCTCCCCCAAACCACCTCTCTGCACTTCCTACCTTCGTTGATGTGGCTTCTTCTCTCCATGTAGTTGCGGACTTTGTTCCGTCAGTCTTCAGGTTGATTTCTTGAGTATTAGAATGATGTGCTAGCTATCAAGCTATCTCATATCAAGGGATGAGATACACTTCTGCCATATTAGCTCTCCCAACACACACTAATAAAGAATGTTTCAACAACCTTCCTATGAGATGAATGTGAAAGACACTTGAAAAGTGTAGTTTCAGACATTTAATCACAAGGTGTGTGCGGTGTCTTGGTATGAGTCAGGAGGTACATGTGTGGTATGTTTGGTATATGTTTGGAATGGTTGTAGTTGAGAACATTTGTCTGTTCTGCATTTATGGTATGTGTTGTGTATATGTGGTTTGTGTCTGTGTATGGCATTTGTATGGCATGTGTGGTGTGTGTATGGGGTGTTAGTGGTTTATAGGTGCTGTAAGTGTCTTTTTGTGTTCTGTAAGTGTGGTGTATATGTTGTGATTGTGGTATTCGTGTCCACGTGTAATGTAGATTTCTGCATGGCACATGTGTTGTGTCATTGGTGCATGTATGGTTTTGTGGTGTGGCATATGGGAGTTTGTGTAATATAATTGTGATGTGTGTGGTGCGTGTATGGTATGTATGTGCTATATACGTGGAGTGTGTTTGTGTGTTACATGTTTGGGATTGTGTGTGTGTTATATGTATATTATGTGTAGTAAATTGTGGAAGATATTTGTGTGGTGTATGTGTGGTTTATGTATGATGTGGTTGTGTGTGATAATCTTGTGTTACGTGATGTATGTGTTTGTACAAAGTGTGGGCTGTGTTCAGAATAGGTGTGGTGTAGGGGTGTGTATTGTGTCATGTTTGTATCTATATATGCAGTGTGTGTGGTATATGTAGTATATGTGCAAAGGAAGTGGCATGTGTCTTCTGTATATGTGGTGTAAGCTTGGGGTGGGTAGTGTATATGTGAAGTGTGTTTCTGTGGTATGTGTGTGGTGGTTTCTCTGATAATTGGAAAATAGCTCGAAAGGGGCCCACCTACTAAAGCAGATAAAAGAACACTTTGGGTCCCATGACCAGCACCGAATTATGCAACGAGGGAAACAGGAGATGGCCATGACATTTCCAGGGTCAGAAGAGAGTTGCAGAAGGGGATTCAGTGACAAAACTTAAGCCTGGGACACACAATTATCTGTCACCTTCCCACAAATGCTAAGGGTATCCCACACCCTAACAGTACCTGACACTCATCCTTCCAGGGAGATCCCTTAAATGGTGACATTTCAGGCCCCAGCACCTCCAAAGACCTAACCATAACCCTACCCCAGGCTTTTTCCTCAGGGGTCCCACCCCTTATGTCTGAAGGAAGAACACATTTGGGGCCATGACCAGCGCAGGTTAATCCTGAGGGAACAAATAATGGCCATGACATTTCCAAGGAGGGATGGAGTTGCACCAAGGGGAAAGTGAGGCCTTGCCCACACCCTACCACACGCCTTCAACTCAACCCTCTGGGGAGATCACTGCACGGCTGCAGTCTTAGCATCTGGCACTTCCCAGGACCTAACCCTAACCGTAGGCAGGCCTTTGGCCCTAAGGGGGCCTACCATAGAGGTCTGAGAAAAGAATGGATTTGGGGCCAATGGCCAATATGGACTCTTTCAGGGTAGAAGCCAGAATGTCACCATAACATTTCCATGGCTGGGATGGAGTTGCAGGAGGGGATTGTAGGACCTAACCTAACCCTGGCCCACCCAATCTTCTGGCTTCTGAATCCAACTCTAAGCCTGATCCACACCCGACCATGCACCCTCAACTCAGCCCTCCTCTGAGATCACTGTACTGTGGGTGGTTCTGCCCTTGGCACTTCCTGGTTGCCAAATCTAAGCCTAGCCATGGCTCTGGCTCGAACAGGGCCCACCTCCTAGGTCTGAGATTTAAAAAAAGACTAAGGATCAATGCAAGGCATCAAACTGTTTAGCAAAAAACTCAGGAGTTCACCATAATATTTCCAGGGCCTGAATGGAAGATAAGAAGGAGACCTAGTGTCAAATCTAAACCTGGGATACAAAATCGGGCGTCCACTGCAACCAAACCCTATGCCTGTCTTGCATCCTAAAAGTTGCCCTCAACTCACCCTTCCAAGGAGGTCATCGGAATGATGTTCATTCAGCCCCTGAAATATCCTGGAACCTAACCCTAACCCCTAGCCAAGGCTCGTTCCCTTTGGGGGGCCAATTCTTAGGTCCGAGAACAGAACGGATTTGCAGCCCATAACTGATGCAGGATTCTTCACCATGGAACTTGGAAAGTGGCCATGCTATTTCTAAAGCAGGAATGGAGCTGCACAAAGAAGATCCTGAGACCAAACCTAAGCTTGGCTCCCCCCTATAGGCCGGCCCTTGAATCCAAAGACTAAGCCTGACCCACATCCAAAACTCCGCCCTCAACTCTGCCTTCTGGTAGCCCATATGCTGCCTGGGTTCAGACCTGTCACATCCTAGGACCTAACAGGGACCCAGGACCTAACCATGATATTTTCACGGCCTGCATGGAGCTTCAGAATGGGATCTGAAGCCAAAATATAAATGGGGAGCACACAATCAGGCATCCACTGCACCAAAACCTTATATCTGTTCTGCACCCTAACAGGCATCCTCAACACAACCCTCCAGGGATGTCAATGTACTGGTGTTGGTTTAGCCGCTGACATCTCCTGGGACATAACCTTCACCCTAGCCAAGGCCCTTTCCCTGTGGAGGCCCAATTCCTAGGTCTGAGAACAGAACAGATTTGGAGCCCCTATCTGGGGCAGAATTATTCAGCATGGAACTTGGAAAGTCACTGTGCCATTTCCAAAGCAGGGGTACAGCTGTACTAGGGGGATTCTGAAGCCAAACCCAACCTTGGCCAACACCATGGCCGGCTCTTAAACCCAAACACTAAGCCTGACCTTCAGGCTAAATTGAAGCCGTCCAAGGAGACCACTGTGCTGCTAGAGTTCCAAACTTGTCAACTCCTGGGACCTAACCGTAACCCTACCTTGGGCCCTGGCCCTAAGAGGGGCCCACAGTTGAGGTCTGGGGAAAAATGGACTTAGGACAAAAGACAAACAGACTGTGTTGGCTACTTCATTCTCAACACTCTCCAAATCTCATGTGTGATGAACTCTGTCAGTGTGTGTCTCCATTTCCACCAATGAGACATTAAAAAAAAAAAAAAGGATCTTCATGGAATCTGCTCAGTGCCAATGTCATAGAGTACCATCCTCATCTTTTTCCTTGGGAGTCTGGTAGTGTCCTTGTGATGGTGGTATACGTATTGCATTGGGCCCTTCTCAATTTGATTTCAGAATTCTGTGGCCATCCCCAAACTTAGGGTGTGTGAATGTACACAAGGAGAATGCTTGTGTGTGGGATAAGCCAGAATTTTGGTAGGATCCCACCTCCTGTGTGCGGAAGAGGAAAGGAAGATAGATATCTCCTTCCTTGACTGGACCCGTGCCCATTTGAATGCAGAACTTTCACTCACCTTGTAATCCTTTCCCATTGCTGTGTTTCTAACAAGGTTTCAGGTACACGCCAAATCCATGGGGTCTGGTACACAACCTAGTCCAAGGATTGAAGGTAAGTCTCCAGGCATTTCCCGAGCCAATGGAGGGCTCTAAGAGTCTCCTATTCCAGAAGACAGCTAGACCTCCTGTCCTTGAGCCCTCAGTGCTTAGAAGGCTGCAGTAATCAAGAGAATGGGTAGCCACATGGAATCCCACCCCTAATTGTAAGACATACCCTCATTTTGAAGAACAACTAGTCTGTGCATATGCAGTATGCTCCATGACCTGAGCAGCACACAAAAAGCCCTTTGAATAAATCGTGCACAAATTCCTCGTTTCCATCTCTTGATCCTCACTTGGAAGTACATTCCTCATATCTCAGTCACTGCTGCCCTTGTTACTGAAACAATGGGCAGAAGCACTGCAAAAGCCAAAGTTTCACTCTTTTCCTTGAAGGTAGAATGTCGGTCTCTTGCTCTCAAATGGCATCCTTTGGAGTACTCCTGTTGTGAAAGCTGACAAGAGGTTCTTCTGGTTCCCCACCAAGTGAGCTTGCTAATATATGATGCTAGTCAGTTCATTCTCAATATTATCCAGTTTTCAGCCTTAATGAATTACTTTGGCCCTCTGTGTATCAATTTTCACCATATATCTTTTTTATCCAAGGATCCTCTTGGGATACATAAAAATTCAGTATTTCAGGGTAGTATCTTCAGCTTGCACATGTCCAATCTGGAACAGCCCTTGTGACTGCAGAACAGGTTGAGTCAAAAGGGCCACGACATTTTGGTTTCATGACTATATGGACATCCAGAGCCCTAGTGCATTGGAAGGGGTCCAGCCGAGAAGTGTTTGTGTGGAGGCTGGGCCAGAGCCACACATGTGGTTTGTTAACAAGCCACACATGTTCTCTTTCACTATTAAGAGGCCTTGTCTCAAGCTGCCCTGGACTTGTCAATGGGTGGTGTCAGCAGTCAGACTGCATCTCTGACTGTAGTGTGACTCCTGGTGCTGTAGTTGCAGGGACCCCAGTCCATCTGCTGGCATCAATTGGCAGGGTATAATTTCTCTGCTGCCAGCTCTAAAGATCAAGTGCTGGAACTGTGTGTCCTCTGGTGTGTGTGGTTATCTTCCCTTCTTCTTGGTGGCAATAGTCACTGTGGAGTGGCTCAGCTCCATGCCAGGGCTGTGTGAAGGGTGTGTTGGGAAAGGAGAAACATTAAAGGGATTCCTGATGAGTGGAAGGGATTTGATGGGGCCAGTCTTTAGGAGAATGTGGTCAGGGTGCTCAGTGCTAACAAGACATGTGGAGAGTGGTTCCAGCTTATTCCTGCCAGTGTTCTAGTACCTAGGCCTAGGAGGGAAAGAGATATGGTGCTAGCCAGCTCCTTTGTTCTTGGAGAAGTCTCCTTAAGATCTCTTCCCCTCCAGTACATGTTCTGAGATTAGTAAATAAATCTTATATACCACAGGGACTTTTCAAACTGCTACTTGTCTGTCTAGGCCAAGTTGTTTGTTAGGCTGGCTTTTTAAGGGTGGTGACACAGTTTCCTGTTGCCCTCTGGTTCTCCAAGAGTGAATCCCACTGATTTTTAAAGTACTTGGAATTAAGCTACATTGATTGTAAAAATTTGAGAACTAAGCCCCACTCATTTTCAAAGTCAAATGTTATGGAGACTCATCTTCCCAGTGCAAGTTCTCCATTCCTGGGGTGGCTGGTGTGGGGTCTCCTTTTGCTTCTTTGTGCTTGTTTTGCTCCCCACCCCTGCCACATATGTGGATATTTTTGCTAATGGTTTGGCTCCCAACCATGTTATTACCCTTCCTACTCTTTGTGATGTGACCTCCTTTCTGGGATTAACTGTAGAAAGCATGTTCCATCAGTCTCCATGTAGTTTTCAGAGTTAGTTTCACAGATGTAGGTGTTACCTCAGTGTGTCCATAGGATGAGATGAAATCAGGATTTTCCTTCTCCACCATCTTCCCAGCCACCCTTGTTACTTTTTACAAATTTACTGCCGCATCCCAAAATCTGTTTAGAGTCCCTTATTAATTGAGGCTCACAAGTTAAGTTTTCTTATTCTGTAAATTCCTCACCAATTTATTGTTTCCCTGCCAAAAAGTATAAAAACTGCCTTGCTTGGCCATTTCTTTGAGTGAAAATTTCTTTATTTTGTATCTGGGTGCACATAACAAACCTTTGAATATTTTATCCTGCTAATCTGTCTCATGTCAGTTTAATACTTAGTCCAGCTGGAAGACCTTAATAAATAGAGAAATTTTTCTTCTCTTCAAAGGCCTAAGACTTCTCACCCTGCCACCAGGGGAGAGTAGTTTTGGCCCTACTATGCCTCAGCAGAGGAGGTTTCAGCACAGCCTTGACACATAAGCAGAGTCAGACAAATGTGGATTTATACAGGGCTGGTTGCATAAACCTGTTAACCTCCATACGCAGTCATCTGGAGGATTGATGGAGTCCTCTTGGACTGGCTGGATCCTTTGTCCCATTCTAATGGGCAGCAGTAGACAGTAGGGTTTTAGACAGTACAGCCCTTGGCCTCTGACTATGCTGGCAGGTATCCATAGTCCTCCAGCTCAGACTAACATGGGTACTGTCAAGCCCCATGACCAGTTACTTAGCTGACCATACCACTGGGCAATTTAACAGCTACCTGGGAAGTATAGACAGTCCCTTGGGATGTTTCAATTCCCAACATCTGTGATTGAGATAGGTGCTTCTTTTCTCATAGCCTTATAGCCTGCCAAGAGAAGTCATAACCCTCTAAACATTAAATCTGACCCTGGCCATGGCAATCATACAGAATACTGTGGCCCTCTAATCCTGTGGCCTTCCAGTTGTAATAAACCTTTGGCATTTATGCTTGTCAAGAATCAAATATACAGAGTGACTGCATCTTTGGGGTGCCTGGGTAGCTCGGTTGGTTAATCATCTGACTTCAGCTCAGGTCATGATCTCACAGTTTGTGGGTTTGAGCCCTGTGTTGAGCTCTGTGCTGACAACTCAGAGCCTGGAGCCTGCTTCAGATTCTATGTCTCCCTGTCTTTCTCTGCTCCTCCCCTGCTTGTATTGTCTCTTAAAAATAAACATTTAAAAAAAGTCAGTCTTTTAGAGTGACTACATCTCCAAATAGGAAGTTTCTCACTGAGACTTCATGGTCTTGGAGAGCCATAAGCCCAGACGTAGTGGTCTAAGAAACCAGATAACTGTGGATTCTATGGTATGGAATAATCCTTGAGCCTCATACTGTTTCGTTGAGTAATATTTTCATTATTAGCTTTTCCTCTCTCTTCTTGTAAAGGAGAAAGAAGAGACTGAAACATGAATTAATTTGTTCTTTAGTAATGGGTGTCCAGAGGCCAGGTGTTTCTCCTGGGCTCCTTTTCCCAGGGAAATAAATGAGATTTCTTTGCCTCCCAGCCTCTAAGATTCGAGAACCTGATGCCAAAGACAGGAGAAGCCTTGACCACCAACAGCAAAGTTACTGTTTCAGAAATTAAAAATAGCTTCTTGCCATCATGGCAAGAGTACTGGATGGAGGGATGCCATGCCACCAAGAGTACTGGATGGAGGGCTGCATCCCCTGACCTGATGTGAACCCCTTCCTTCCTTGGGTTTCAGATTCCACAGCTGTGTGGTCAGCCATCAGTGATGTGGAATCTGCTGCTTTCCCAACCTGATATCTATTCTCATGCCCAAGTCCAGCACCTCAGCTTTCCTTTGGGAAATATATCTCATTTGCATCCCATCCCAACAGTTCCAGGGGACAGACCCCACATTCTACCTACCTTTAAGATGAGTGTATGATCTAGCCAAGTCTTGCCAACTCCATCCTTAGGATGCTCTAATGGTTCCAAGGATGAGAATGTGACCCAAGCCAGGCCAAAGAAATATAAAGCCATGACTTTTCATGGAACTTAGGTGAAGGAGAAACCCCAGTAGAATTGCATTGAGTGGGTTTCAGCCTGGAGTTGTTGGAGGCCCCAGATGCAGTGAGAGATACTATGCCTAAGAATGGGGCCACCTCAAAAGCACTTAGCAAGATGGAGGGTGGAGAGAATCCAGGTCACATTGTGAGACTGTGAGCCCCTGGACTTGTCAGATCCAAACCCACTCTTAAACTTGCCACTTGGAAGCATTAATTTACTTCTACCATTTCAAAATTATTTAAGAATTTATTTATTTATTTATTTATTTATTTATGACACAGAATCCATAATCCCTGAGACTTTCTTGCATGGTGTCCTCACTGGGTGGGACATAGCTGGGGGAGACAGTAGGTATGGTAAAGTCTTGGTGGAGCTGAGGAACAACACTGTCCGTGTCTATTCCCTGTCCCTGGAGAGGGACACACCAGCGCAATGAGAGGAGAAGCATCAGGGAAAGAGATCCCTGGGCAGCTAGTTAACCTCTTTATATTTTCCTTATTTTAGGAGCTGTTTAGTTAAGGTGTATTTTTACTAGGAAATCACCCAACTCCTTTAGGTTTCCAGTGTGATGCAGCGGGTTTCTCTTACTTGACTTGGAATTTCTCTTCTCTGTTTTTCTTCAGAATTGTCACAGTTAATGAACAAATATTGATACATTATTTTTTAAAGTTTATTTGGAGAGAGAGAGAACGAGCATGCACAAGCGTGAGTGGGGGAGAGGCAGAGAAGGAGAGAGAGAATTCTTAGCAGGCTCTGCACTGTCAGCACAGAGCCAGACATGGGGCTGGGACTTCCAAACCGTGAGATTATGATCTGAGCTGAAATCAGGAGGAGGACACTTAACTTACTGAATCACCCAGGCACCCTGATACATTATTTTTAACTAAATCCATATTTTATTCAGGTTTACTTCATTCTACCTTTTCCAAATCCAGTATCCCATGCAGGGCATCATGTTACATTTAGTCATGTCTCTTTAGGCTTTGGCTTTGACAGTTTGTCAGACTTGCCTCCTTTCAATGACCTTGGTAGTTTTCAGGAGGACTGGTCAGATTTGTAGAAAGTCCTGAGTTGGGCTTTTCTTGGTGTTTTCCTCATTTATATTGGGATTTGGGGGTTTGAGGAAGCAAATCATGGAGGTAATGTGCTCTCTCATCACTTTTTATCAAGGGAACATGTTCTGGAGACCCCTTACCACAGCTAGTGTTAACTTTGGTCTCCTGGTTATCATAGTGTTTGTCAGGTTTCCCCACAGTAAAGTTACTTTTTCCCCATGTACATACAGTGTATCTTTAGGATGAAGACATATGCAGACCAACACTTTAGGAGAGGGGAGTTAGCTCCATTTCCTTGATGGGTAGCTGAGTGTTGACATCAATTATTTGGAATTCTTCTGCACAGGAGAGGGGTATTTAACCCCATTCATAAAAAAATTAATAATTTACTTTTTACCAGTGTAAATATCTGGATAGTTATTTCAATCTTTTGGTTATAGTCCAACACTCCTGTATTTGGTTGCTCAGTTCTTTCCTGCTTTGACTATTGAAAACATTATCCATTGACTCTTATTTTCCTTTGACATATTTGCATCTCTGTGGATTTTTGTCCCCTTGGTTCTGCCTTATTTTCTGATACTTCAAGATCATCCTGGCTTTTTATTTACTGTCTCAGTCCTAGTGTCAACAAGTTCTTCAAAGAACCCTGGCTCCTTGTATTAGAGAATGGTATTAAAATCTTACATGTGTGAACTAAATGTGTTTAATAGACTGTGCAAGCAAGTATATGCATGTATTCCAACTATGTATATACACCTAATTGCCAAGATTTCTGTGTGGGCTTTAAGATGGCAGCGTAGGAGGATGCTGGGCTCACCACGTCCTGTTGATCACTTAGATTCCACCCACATCTGCCTAAATAAATAACCCAGAAAACTTCCAGAAGGCTAGCAGAATGGACTCTCTGGAGCCAAGCATAGACAAGAGGTCTACGGAAGAGGGTAGGAAGGGTGGAGAGGTGGCGTGCACTACATGGATTGGTGGGAAGGAGGTGGGGTGATGGAGGGGCAGCTGGCCCGGCAAGGCAGAGCCCCCAAGACTGACTTGCAAAAGCAGAGGGGCAGGACTGCATGAGTTCTGACAGCCAGCAGGACTTATCTGGAATGTTATAAGTCAACAGCTCTGCTCGGAGAGTGGGAGGGAGAGTGGACACCGGGAGGGAGAGGTGTTGAGCCCCAGAAGACAGAGGTCAGCTTGGAGGGAGAACAAAGGCGCTGGCCAGCAGCATCTCCCTCTCCCATCGCCCAGTCAAAATCCCAAAGGGAACCAGTTCCCATCACCAAAATTGCTTCCACCGCACAAACACCCAATGTTGTGCTTCTGTGGATCCATCCCTCCGATGGGCCTGCCTCCCTCCCAGTGCTACAGGGCCCCTCCTGCAGGGGACCACCATCAGCAAAGCGAGCTGAGCCTGCCCCTCCCGCCCCTGTGCACCTTGCAGATCCACCCCAGGTAATACACCAGATCGCATCCAGGCTACACCACAAGCCTGGCAGTGTGCAAGTAGCCCAGACAGGGGCCACACCACGCCACAGTGAGTCCTATCCTGGGAGAGGGGAAGATAAGGTACACACCAGTCTGACTGTGGCCCCAGCGGTGGACTAGGGGCAAACATCAGGTCTGACTGCGCCCCACCCACCAACACAAGTTACTCCAGACAGCACAGGGGAAGTACCCTGCAGTTCTGTGGCACTCCAGGGACTATCCAAAATGATGAAATGGAAGAATCCTCCTCGAAAGAAACTCCAGGAAGTAGCGACAGCTAACGAATTGATCAAAACCGATTTAAGCAATATAATGGAACAAGAATTTAAAATAATGGTCATAAAATTAATAGCTGGGCTTGAAGAAAGAATACAGGGCAGCAGAGAATCTATTGCTACAGAGATCAAGAGAATAAGAAACAGGCATGAGGAGTTAAAAAATGCTGTAAATAAGGTGCAAAATAAAACGGAGGTGACCACAGCTCAGATTGAAGAGACAGAGGAGAGAATAGGTGAATTAGAAGATAAAATTATGAAAAAAGAGGAAGCTGAGAAAAAGAGATAAAAAAATCCAGGAGTACGAGGGGAGAATTAGAAAACTAAGTGATGCAATCAAAGAGAACAATATCGGTATCATAGGAATTCCACAAGAAGAGAGAGAGAAAGGGGCTGAAGGTGTACTTGAACAAATCATAGCTGAGAGCTTCCCTGATCAGGGGAAGGAAAAAGGCAGTGAAATCCAAGAGGAACAGAGACCTCCCTTCAGACGTAACATGAATCGATCTTCTACAAGACATATCATAATGAAACTGGCAAAGTACAAAGATAAAGAGAATTCTGAAAGCAGCTAGGGATAAATGGGTCCTAACATACAAAGATAGACACATAACTGTAGTAGCAGACCTATCTACTGACACTTGGCAGGCCAGAAAGGAATGGCAGGAAATCTTCCATGTGATGAACAGAAAAATTATGCAGCCAAGAATCCTTTATCCAGCAATCCTTTATCCTAGTCTGGCATTCAGAATAGAAGGAGAGATGAAGGTTTTCCCAAACAAAAACTGCAGGAATTCATCACCACTAAACCAGCCCTACAAGAGATCCTAAGGGAGATTCTGTGAGTGAAATGTTGCAAGGACCACAAAGTACCAGAGACATCACTACAAGCATGAAACCTACATAGGGTATCAGAATAGATTTAAAAAAAAAAAGACCCATCTATTTGCTGTCTACAAGAGACTCATTTTAGATCTGAGGACACCTTCAGATAGAAAGTGAGGGGATGGAGAACCATCTATCATGCTACTGGAAGCCAAAAGAAAGCTGGAGTAGCCATACTTATATCAGACAAACTAGACTTTAAATTAAAGGCTGTAACAAGAGATGAAGAAGGATATTTTATAATAATTACAGGGCCTATCCATCAGGAAGAGCTAGCAATTATAAATGTCTATGTGTCGAATATGGGAGCCCACAAATCTATAAAACAATCACAAACATAAGCAACCTTATTGATAAGAATGTGGTAATTGCAGGGGACTTTAATACTCCACTTACAACAATGGATAGATCATCTAGACACAGGATCAATAAAGAAACAAGGGCCCTGAATGATACATTGGATCAGATGGACTTGACAGATATATTTAGAACTCTGCATCCCAAAGCAACAGAATATACTTTTTTCTTGAGTGCACATGGAACATTCTCCAAGATAGATCACATACTGGGTCACAAAATAGCCCTTCATAAGTATAAAAGAATTGAGATCATACCATGCATACTTTCAGACCATAATGCTATGAAGCTTGAAATCAACCACAGGAAAAAGTCTGGAAAACCTCCAAAAGCATGGAGGTTAAGGAACACCCTACTAAATAATTAATGGGTCAACCAGGCAATTAGAGAAGAAATTAAAAAATATATGGGAACCAATGAAAATAAAAATACAACAATCCAAATGCTTTGGGATGCAGCAAAGGCAGTCCTGAGAGGAAAATACATTGCAATCCAGGCCTATCTCAAGAAACAAGAAAAATCTGGAATACACAGTCTAATAGCATACTTAGGTATTAGGAAATACAAGCAGAGCAGCAAAGACACATCAAACCTAGCAGAAGAAGAGAAATAATAAAGATCAGGGCAGAAATAATACAGAATCCAAAAAACAGTAGAACAGATCAATGAAACCAAGCGTTGGTTTTTTGAAAAAATAAACAAAATTGATGAACCTCTAGCCAGGCTTCTCAAAAAGAAAAGGGAGATGACTGAAATAGATAAAATCATGAATGAAAATGGAATGATTACAACCAGTTCCTCAGAAATACAAGCAATTGCCAGGGAATACTATGAAAAATTATATGCCAACAAACTGGACAACCTGGAAGAAATGGACAAATTCCTAAACACCCACACGCTTCCAAAACTCAAACAGGAAGAGATAGAAATTTTGAACAGACCCATAACCAGTGAAGAAATTGAATCAGTTATCAAAAATCTCCCAACAAATAAGAGTCCAGGACCAGATGGCTTCCCTGGGGAATTCTACCAAGACATTTAAAACAGAGATAATACCTATCCTTTTCAAGCTGTTCCAAAAAATAGAAAGGGAAGGAAAACTTCCAGACTCATTCTATGAAGCCAGCATTACTTTGATTCCCAAACCAGACGGAGACCCAGCAAAAAAAGAGAACAGCAGGCCAATATCCTTGACGAATATGGATGCAAGAATTCTCAATAAGATACTAGCAAATCGAACGCAAGAGCACATGAAAAGAATTATTCACCATGACCAAGTGGGATTCATTCCTGGGCTGCAGGGCTAGTTCAACATTCACAAACCAATCAATGTGATACATCACATTAATACAAGAAAAGATAAGAACCATATGATCCTGTCAATAGATGCAGAAAAAGCATTTGACAAAATTCAGCATCCTTTCTTAATAAAAACCATCGAGAAAGTCGGTATCGAAGAAACATACCTAGACATCATAAAAGCCACTTATGAAAAGTGAAAGTCTGCAAAAAGTGAAAGTTTGACTTCAAATTTGCCAATTTTGATGCCTTTGATTTCCTTTTGTTGTCTGATTGCTGATGCTAGGATTTCCAACACTATGTGAAACAACAGTGGTGAGAGTGAATATCCCTGGCATGTTCCTGATCTCAGAGGGAATACTCTCAGTGTTTCCCCATTGAGGATATTAGCTGTGGGCTTTTTATAAATGGTTTTTATGATGTGGAAGTATGTTCCTCTTATCCCGACTTTCTTGAGGGTTTTAATCAAGAAAGGATGCTGTATTTTGTCAAATGCTTTTTCTGCATCTATTGACAGGATCATATGGTTCTTATCTTTTCTTGTATTAATGTGATGTATCACATTGATTGATTTGTGAATGTTGAACTAGCCCTGCAGTCCAGGAATGAATCCCACTTGATCGTGGTGAATGATTCTTTTCATGTGCTCTTGCGTTCGATTTGCTAGTATCTTATTGAGAATTCTTGCATCCATATTCATCAGGGATATTGGCCTGCTGTTCTCTTTTTTTGCTGGGTCTCCGTCTGGTTTGGGAATCAAAGTAATGCTGGCTTCATAGAATGAGTCTGGAAGTTTTCCTTCCCTTTCTATTTTTTGGAACAGCTTGAGAAGGCTAGGTGTTATCTCTGCCTTCAAATGTCTGGTAGGATTCCCCAAAGAAGCCATCTGGTCCTGGACTCATTTGTTGGGAGATTTTTGATAACTGATTCAATTTCTTCACTGGTTATGGGTCTGTTCAAGTTTTCTATTTCTGCCTGTTTGAGTTTTGGTAGTGTGTGGGTGTTTAGGAATTTGTCCATTACTTCCAAGTTGTCCAGTTTGTTGACATATAATTTTTCATAGTATTCCTTGACAATTGCTTGTATTTCTGAGGGACTGGTTGTAATCATTCCATTTTCATTCATGATTTTATCTATTTGGTTCATCTCTCTTTTCTTTTTGAGAAGCCTGGCTAGAGGTTTATTAATTTTGTTTAATTTTTTTTTCAAAAAACCAACTCTTTCCTTGATCTGCTCTACTGTGTTTTTTTTTTTATTGTGTATTGTTTATTTCTGCCCTGATCTTTATTATTTCTCTTCTTCTGTTGGGTTTTGTGATATATTTGATGTTCTGCTTCTATTTCCTTTAGGTGTGCTGTTAGATTTTATATTTTTCTTGTTGGGATTTTTCTTGTTTCTTGAGATAGGCTTGGATTGCAATGTGTTTTCCTCAGGACTGCCTTTGCTGCATCCCAAAACATTTGGATTGTTGTATTTTCATTTTCTTTTGTTTCCATATATTTTTAAATTCCTTCTGTAATTACTTGGTTTACCATTCATTCTTTAGTAAGATGTTCTTTCAACTCCATGCTTTTGGAGGTTTTCCAGACTTTTTCCTGTGGTTGATTTCAACTTTTATAGCATTATTATCTGAAAGTGTGTGTGATATGTTCTCAATTCTTTTATATTTATTAAGGGCTGTTTTGTGACCCAGTATATGATCTATCTTGGAGAATATTCCGTGTGCACTCAAGAAGAAAGTATATTGTGTTGCTTTGGGATGCTGAGATCTAAATATATCTGTCAAGTCCATCTGGTCCAATGTATCATTCAGGGCCATTGTTTCTTGACTGATTCTCTGTCTAGATGATATATCCATTACGTTAAGTGGATTATTAAAGTCCCCTGCAATTACCACATTCTTATCAATAAGGTTGCTTATGTTTGTGATTGTTTTATACATTTGCATGCTACCAAATTCAGTGCATAGACATTTATAATTGTTAGCACTTCCTGATGGATAGAACCTATAATTTTTATGAAATATCCTTCTTCATCTCTTCTTACAGCCTTTAATTTAAAGTCTAGTTTGTCTGCTATAAGTATGGCTACTCCAGCTATCTTTTGACTTCCAGTAGCATGATAGATAGTTCTCCATCCCTTCAATTTCAATCTGAAGCTGTCCTCAGGTCTAAAATGAGTCTCTTGTAGACAGCATATAGATGGGTCTAGTTTTTCATCTATTCTCATACCCTATATCTTTTGATTCGAGCATTTAGTCCATTTACATTCAGTGTTATTATTGAAAGATATGGATGGGTATTGAGGAGGGCACCTGTTGGGATAACCACTAGGTGTTGTATGGAAACCAATTTGACAATAAATTTCATATTAAAAAAATACAAATCAATGATAATTATTTTTAAAAAAGAGAAAGATATGGGTTTACAATCATTGTGATATCTGTAGGGTTTCATGCTTGTAGTGATGTCTCTGGTACTTTGTGGTCCTTGCAACATTTCACTCACAGAATCTCCCTTAGGATCTTTTGTAGGGCTGGTTTAGTGGTGATGAATTCCTGCAGTTTTTGTTTGTTTGGGAAAACCTTCATCTCTCCTTCTATTCTGAATGCCAGACTAGGATAAAGGATTGCTGGATAAAGGATTCTTGGCTGCATAATTTTTCTGTTCATCACATGGAAGATTTCCTGCCATTCCTTTCTGGCCTGCCAAGTGTCAGTAGATAGGTCTGCTACTACAGTTATGTGTCTATCTTTGTATGTTAGGACCCATTTATCCCTAGCTGCTTTCAGAATTCTCTTTATCTTTGTATTTTGCCAGTTTCATTATGATATGTCTTGTAGAAGATCGATTCATGTTACGTCTGAAGGGAGGTCTCTGTTCCTCTTGGATTTCACTGCCTTTTTCCTTCCCCTGATCAGGGAAGCTCTCAGCTATGATTTGTTCAAGTACACCTTCAGCCCCTTTCTCTCTCTCTTCTTGTGGAATTCCTATGATACCGATATTGTTCTCTTTGATTGCATCACTTAGTTTTCTAATTCTCCCCTCGTACTCCTGGATTTTTTTATCTCTTTTTCTCAGCTTCCTCTTTTTTCATAATTTTATCTTCTAATTCACCTATTCTCTCCTCTGTCTCTTCAATCTGAGCTGTGGTCACCTCCGTTTTATTTTGCACCTTATTTACAGCATTTTTTAACTCCTCATGCCTGTTTCTTATTCTCTTGATCTCTGTAGCAATAGATTCTCTGCTGCCCTGTATTCTTTCTTCAAGCCCAGCTATTAATTTTATGAGTATTATTCTAAATTCATATTCAGTTATATTGCTTAAATTGGTTTTGATCAATTCGTTAGCTGTCGCTACTTCCTGGAGTTTCTTTTGAGGATAATTCTTTCGTTTTGTCATTTTGGCTAGTTTTTTTTTTGTTGTTGTTCCTTATGCATTTTAAAAGCTTGTGTCTTCTCTGCACCTGTGAGCACTGCAATATTGAATGGAAGGTCACACACTGTCCAGTGCCTGGCCCTTCAGGAGGTGTTTTTTTTTTTTTTTTTGGAGATTTTTACTTGCTCTCTGTTGTGATGTTGGTTATTTTATTTCCCTACTCTAGTGGTATTTTCACCCTCCACCCGGTGCGCTTTGTTACTTGGAGTAGCCTTGTAAAGGAAAACAGATAGACAAACAGGAGACAAAAACACGCAAGCAAACAAATAAGAGAAACAAAGAAAGCTAAAAAACTGAAAACTAAAACAAAAATCCCACAAACACCAACTGCAAGTAAAGAACATGGTGGAGGCAGTCCTGATGGGAGAGCACAGACAAAGAGAAATGACAGGAGCAGGGATGAAGAAAAACATAAACATTGACTAGTCAGAGAAACTAAAAGTCTTAATCTAGAGGGAGAGAAAGGAAAATAAGGAAGGATGCAGGGAAGAAAAACCAAAATAAAGTTACCTAGACAGAGAAACTATATGGCTTGATTATTCCAGAGAGAGAGGAAGGAATGTAAAGAAGGAGGTGTAGAACATGTATCAAGAGCATGTATTAAATATATCCATTTAGACAAACCATAAACAAGACTAACCAGCCTAGAGGAGGGAAGAGATAAGGAGGAGAGATGGGGGTAGAATATATCTATATATCCAGAGGTGACCTAGAGTTAATCCAGGCAGTGCTGCAGCACTGGTCTGGGGGAGCTGTCCACAGTGTCTGTCCAGCTCCATTAGATACTCAGTTACCCAGTGTGAAGGGGTGTCATCCCTTGTAGTCTGGACCCACCTGCACTATGGGCCCTGGGACTGATCCCTGAGTCCCCACCTTGGTGGTGGTAGTGGAGGGGGAATGGCGATCCCCCAGTGTCTTCTTCACGGAGTTAGACCCAGTGGACTGTGTCATTCTCTCTGTGCCGTGGGTGCAGACGGGATGGTCCTTCTCACTCTGCCAACTCCCCTGACTCTGTGCTTGGCTAGGATTCAAAGTCCCACTCTGTACACTCTGGCACTGGGGAAGCGCCTCTTAGTGCGGTCCGATATGTGGTCCCGGCTGTCTTTGTCTGTGCTGGCACACTTCAGGGAGGACTGCCTTCTCCTACTGCAGACTGCACTGCCAACCTCGCTGCTGAGACCTGGGGGTGGCAGATGCAGGCAGCAGGCGGGCTTTGTCTTTTCCCACAGCACTCCAGGGAGGGGGATGCTTTGTCCCACTGTGTACTGCACCTTAGGCCAAGCCACTGAGCCCAGGGGTGGCAGACACAGGCTTTGTACTATCACACAGCCCTCCAGGGAGATGACCACTTTCTCCCACTGTGGACTGCATGCACCCTGACCTACCACCACACCCAGGGCTGGCTCCCCTACTCCCCAGGTGCAAGAACAGGGAGCCGGCCCCAGTCTGAAGAAAGCCCTGCAGTTAGAGATAGGATCCCTCTCAGTCTAAGTCTGAGGTCTTTCTCCTGCCCAGATATGGTCCTACACTTCCCTAGCTGCTCTTTCTCTTCCCTTTGTCTCTCCGCAGAAGGGGGTCCCTACCTTCCATACTCACATGGACTTTTTTTATTTCCCACAGTTTGCAATCACCCACCTATCTTTTCTCTGGTTTTCCCATTTTCTTCTTGGTAGATTCAGTCTCTTCATACCAGACTCTGGAGTTCAAAGTCCTTTGGCTTCAGCACCTCTTTGTTTGAGAGAGGTGGGAAGTATGGATCCCCCTACTTCTCTGCCATGTTGGCCCAAAGACTCATTTCAGATCAGAGGACATGTGCAGATTGAAAGTGAGAGGATAGAGAACATATATCATGGTAACAGACATCAAAAGAAAGCTGGAGTACCCATACTTATATCAGACAAACTAGATTTTAAGACAAAGCTTGTAACAAGACATTAATGAAGGCATCATATTATAATTAAGGGGTCTATCCATCACAAAGAGCTAACAGTTGTAAATATTTATGCCTCCAAAGTGGAGCACCCAAGTATATAATTCAGTCAATCACAGACATAAGCAAACTTATTGATAATAAGACTGTTATTGTGACTTCAGTACTCCAGTTACAACAATGGACAGATCATCTAGGCAGAAAATCAATAAGGAAAAAATGACACGTTGGACAAGATGGACTTAAAAGATATACTCAGAACTTTACATCCTAAAGTAGCAGAACACACATTATTCTTGATTGTACGTGGAGCATTCTCCAAAATAGATCACATACTGAGTCACAAAACAGCCCTCAACAGGTACAAAAAGATTGAGATAATACCATGCATATTTTCAGATCACAACACTATGAAACTTGAAACCAAACACAAGAAAAAATTTGGAAAACCGAAAATACATGGAAGTTAAAGAACATCCTACTAAAGAATGAATGGATCAACCAGGAAATTAAAGAAGATATTTTTAAAAATGTAAGCAAATGAAAACGAAAACAGGACAGTCCAAATCCTTTGGGATGCAGCAAAGGTAGTCCTAAAAGGAAAATACATTGCAATTCAGGCCTATCTCAAGAAGGAAGAAAGGTCCCAAATATACAACCTAACCTTACACATAAAGGAGCTAGAAAAACAGCAGCAAATAGAACCCAACACCAGCAGATAAGGGGAAATAGTAAAGATTAGAGCAGAAATAAACAGTATAGAATAAAAAAAAAACAGTAGAACGGATCAATGAAACTAAGATCTGTTGTGGTTTTTTTAAAGAAGAAACAAAATTGATAAATCCCTAGCCAGGAAAAAAAAAAAACCCAATAGATAAAATCATGAATGAAAGAGGAGAGATCACAACTAACACCACAGAAATGCAAACAATTAGACAATACCATGAAAAATTATATGCCAGCAAACTGACAATTTGGAGGAAATGGAAAAATTCCTAGACAACCACATACTACAAAAACCCAAATGGGAAGAAAAGAACATTTGAACAGACCCATAACCAATGAAGATGTTGAATCAGTTATCAAAAATCTCCAAACAAATAAGAATCCTGGGCCAAATGGATTCCCAGGGGAATTCTCCCAGGCATTTAAAAAATTAATCCTATTGTTTTCAAACTGTTCCAAAAAATAGAAATGGAATGAAAGCTTCCAAATGCATTCTATAAAGCTAGCATTACCTTGATTCCAAAAACAAAGACCCCACTAAAAAGGGGAAATTATAGCCCAATATCCATGATGAACCTGGATGCAAAAATTATCAACAAGATACTAGAAAGTTGATTTCAACAGTATATTAAATGAATTATTCACCATGATCAAGTAGGATTCATTGGGCTGCAGGGCTGGTTCAATATTTGCAAATCAATCAACGTGATACACCACACTAATAGAAGGAAGGATAAGTCATATGATCCTGACAATAGACGCAGAAAACGCACTTGACAAAATATGGCATTCTTCATTGATAAAAATCTGCAAAGTAGGGATAGAAGGAATATACCTCAAGATAGTAAAGGCCATATATGAAAGGCCCACAACTAATATCATCGTCAATGGGGAAAAACTGAGAGCTTTCCCCCTGAGATCAGGAACATGACAGAGATGTCCACTCTCATTATTGTTGTTCAACATAGTGTTGGAAGTTCTAGCCTAAGCAATCAGGCAACATAATGAAATAAAAGGCATCCAACTGACAAAGAATAAGTCAAACTTTCGCTCTTCATGGATGATATGATACTGTACATGGATGACCCAAAATATGCCACACACACACACACACACACACACACACAAAACCTGTTAGAGCTGGTACATGAATTCAGCAAAGACACAGTGTATGAAATCAATGTACAGAAATGGGTTACATTTGTATATACCAATAATGAAACAATAGCCCAAAGGTATATTAAGGAATCAATCCCATTTACAATTTCAAAAAAACCACAAGATATCTAGGAATCAACATAATGGAAGAGGTAAAAGATCTGTATGCTGAAAACTATAGAAGGCTTATGTAAGAAATTGAAGACAGAAGAAATGAAAAAAAAAATTCCATGCTCATGGATTGTAAGAACAAATATTGTTAAAATGTCACAACTACCCAAAACAATTTACACATTCAACACAATCCCTATCAAAATAGCATCAGCAATCCTCACAAGCTAGAAAAATCCTAAAATTTGTGTGGAACCACAAATGCCCCCTGAATAGCTGAAGTAATGTTAAAAAAGAAAACAAAAGCTGGAGGCATCAGAATCCTGGACTTTAACTTGTATTACAAAGCTGTAATCATAAGACAGTATCATACTGACACAAAAACAGGCACATAGATCAATAGAATAGAATAGAGAACCCATAAATGGACCCACATTATATGGCCAACTAATTTGCAACAAAGCAGGAAAGAGCATCCAATGGAAAAAAGACGATATCTTTATAAAGTGGTGCTGGGAGAACTGGACATCAAAATGCAGAAGAATGAACCCGAACCACTTCCAATTTACACAAAAATAAATTCAAAGTGCATGTGAGACATTAAACCATCACAATTGTACAGGAGAAAACAGGCAGCAACCTCTTTGACTTCAGTTGCAGCAACTTCTTACTTGACATGTCTCCAAAGGCAAGAGAAACAAAACAAAAAGTAACTATTGGGACCCCATCAAGCAAGATAGAAAGCTTCTGCACAGCAAAGTAAATAATCAATAAAACTAAAAGGCAATTGAGGGATGGGAGAAGATATTTTCAAATGACATATAAGATAAATGATTAGTATCCAAAATCTATAAAACACCTACCAAACACAACACCCAAAAAACAAATAATCCGGTGAAGAAATGGGCAGAAAACATGAATAGACACTTTTCCAAAAGGCATCCAGATGGCAAACAGACACATGAATAGATGCTCAACATCATTCCTCATCAGGGAAATACAAATCAAAACCACAATGAGATACAACCTCACACGTGTCATAATGGCAAAAATTGACAACTCAGGAAACAACAGATTTGGCAAAGATGTGGAGAATGGGGAACCCTATTGCACTGTTGGTGGTAATGAAAACTGGTGCAGTCACTCTGTAAAACAGTATGAAGATTCTTTAAAAAATTAAAAATAGAACTACCCTACAACTCAGCAATTTCACTATTAGGAAGTTATCCAAAGGATACAGGAGTGCTGATTTGAAAGGGCACAGGCACCCTGATGTTTATAGCAGAGCCATGAACAATATTCAAATTATGGAAAAAATCCAAATGTCCATGAACTCATCAACTGATGAATGGATTAAGAAGATGTACTAATGTAAAATGGGCGCCTGGGTGGCTCAGTTGGTTAAACTCCCACTTTTGGCTCAGATCATGATCTCACGGTTTGTAAGTTGGAGCTCCACATCGGGCTCTGTCCTGACAATTCAGAGCCTGGGGTCTGCTTCATGTTCTGTGTCTCCCTCTCTCTCTGCCCTTCCCCCACTCACACTCTGTCTCTCAAAACTAAACATTAAAACAAAAAGATGTGGGACACACACACATACAGACACACACAATAGAATTCTACTTGGCAATGAAAAAGAATGAAGTATTGTCATTTGCAACAATATAGATGGAAATGGAGGGTATTATGTTAAGCAAAATAAGTCAGTCAGAGAAAGACAGATATTATATGATTTCACTCATATGTGGAATTTGAGAAACTTAACAGATGAACATAGGGGAAGGGAAGGAAAAATAAGATAAAAACAGAGAGGTAGGCAAACCATAAGAGACTCTTAAATACAAAGAACAAACTGAGGGTTAAGGGTGACAGTAGGTTTGAAGGTGAGTTAAATCAGTGATGGGCATTAAGGCAGGCACTTTTCAGGATGAGCACTGGGTATCAAATGTAAGAGATGATTCACTGGGTTTTACTCCTGAAACCAAGACTACACTGTATGTTAACTAATGTAAAAAAAAAAGCTGCATAAGGAAATGCAGGAATGCTAGACATCCTAGCTCTTAGCATAGATGTTTATGGGACCATGTTCAGCAGCTGTGGCCATAAAAGTACATCACACATCTTTCCCCCAAATACAAAACAAGCAGAGGAGGGGATTCAGAGGTCATTGAAAGGGATCCCTGGAGGATTTAAATCTAGGTAAAGTGTTAACATGGAGCCCCTAGAGGAAGAATGAAAATGGAAAGTCCTGCCTGCCCTTAGTCAATTTGCAAATTACCTTCTCCTGTCCTTATCCTTTCCACATGTAGGGTTTGACCTCTTTACATGTTTTTGGCTAATGCAATTCCAGAGTTTGAACTAGAAAACTTAAAGTTTCAAATATTTGGTAAAAAAAAAAAAAAAAAAACTCCAAAAGAAAAAACAACACCTCAATAAAAGAAGCAGGAAACAAACCTTTTCCTTTAAAGTGTAGAAAGCAGCCACTGTCCTGGGGCAGGTAGTAGTCCTGGAAATTGTTACACTTAAGGACATCTAATTTCAATGGTTGCTGCCATTCCTGTGAAAGTAACTTCAACCTCTAAATCTCAGTAATTCTGAGGGGCTGTCTCTTCTTTTTTACCCAAATTCATTATACTGAAATTAACCTGTTCTCTAAGAGGAATTTGGGAGGAGGGCTGGCTCTTCTCCTTCCTCCCACATACAATAGCTGATGACTCTGTAAGATTTCTTAGTTCAAGAAAGAATATGAGAGTCTGTACACCATTTAAGTTGCTGTAGGAAGTAATAGAACCAAACCAAACTCCTGGGCTATAAAAGAAAGAAGGCTTTAATATAATAATATTCAAATCTAGCTTTTACTATTTAAGATAAATATTGCCACTCCAAGTAGGTAAATAGATGGGAGGAAAAAGTGTCAAGGAGATGGGATTCATCACAGCAAGTGTCCAAGCTGCTGAGGAAAGGTTGCACTATCACTGGACATTCACTCAGTCCTGAGCTTGATTGTGGCCAATTCTTCTTGTTCTTGAGTTCCACTGGTCAGTTAGGATTGGGGCTCCAGCTGGCAGGACAGGATGTAGCTAAAGAGAGAATGACACCTGTGAGTCGACCAGGAGCTACAATTCAGGTGTCTCTCCCAGTGTTTTCCCAGTAGCTGGAATCTGGTGTTCCAGTGATCACCAGGAAACAAGGCTTGAGGCTGCCCAGGGAGCCATGGATGCAGGATCCCTAGAGTGGCCACCAGAAAGAGTCCACGCCTTTGCTCAGCTCCTGATGGGCCTCACCTCTCATCCTCACTGAGTCGCTCCACAGCCTGGAACCAGGCTCTAAACTGCTCCTTCGGTTCTAGAGTGTAGTTATCTGCAGCCACCTGGAGGAGCATGATCTCTTTCATTACTTCGTATTCCTAGGCCAAGAGAAGAACAGGATGCACACAGAGCCTGGGTGGGTTGAGCAGTGGGATAGGGGACCAGTCCTAGGTCTTTGCACATGTGGCAGCCTTCCTTCCCTGATAAATTCATCCAGTCTCAACCTGTTCGCAGAGGTGAGTATAAATAGCCCCTCCTCCTGCAGGAAGTTATCCCTGATGCCACTCCCCTGACTTCACTTACCAGATGGATGGGTCTTACACTTTTTCATTATCAAACTATTCCAGTAAATGTGTGATGGAGGGGATGAAGCCAAGAAATATTCTTCCCAGGGGCATCTCTGGTATCCACTCCCCTACACTTCCCTAATAGGAAGTGCCACAAATGCTCACCTTAGTTTTTTTCTTATGGTTGATCTCATCGCCCTAGAAAGCAAATAGCCAAAGTCCATCAGAAAGAGCCCCTTGTTATTGCTTGTTCCTTATACACATCCTTTCTCATGTTGTTCTCGTGCCAGGACACACTAGAAGACTGTCCATACACAGATAACAGGACTGGGATATAAGCCAGGCTCTGGGGTCCAGAGAAAGGAGGACATGGGGTGGACAGTCAAGCACCTTATAGCACAACCCTCTCTGATGACAGAAGGGGAGGCTGAAACCTCTGGGGGGAGGGGGCTGTTAGGCTATGTAAGTGCTTGCCGATGTGGAGGTGCCTGACTTTGCTCTCCCCCCATAAGCAGCCTGAGAGGGAGAGGCTGAGGTCAACTCAGACAAACTTCATGCAGCTTTGCATTCAGACAGTCTTGGGCACCAGGACCAGTGTCATAAGTGCAAACTCCCTTCACTCATCACTGAGATGAGAAACTCTAGCTCACAGGGGTAGCTGTGAAGCTCTCATGAGGGGAGGTTTGCCAAGTACTGAGGTCTCAGGACTCATTACAGGGGTTCTCCACTCCCAAACCTCAGGATTCTGGGCCCTCCTACACAATCTAGAGGTTCACTCACCTTCAGATAGTCCTCCATTGCAGTGTCCAGCATCACCATGTCAGTGAGGAAAGTGCCAAGGAAGGGGACAACACCCTGTGTCATTAGAGTAGGGGTGGGATGAGTCCCTGCTCTCAGGTGCACACAGGGACCCTCCCTTGAAAATGCTTCAGCCTCCTGGTCCACCCCAGGTTCTCACATGGAGCAGCCTAGGATCCCTAGCAGCCGCCTCTCAATTCCCCCTTACCCTCACCCTCCAAGGACATCAGACTTCTCCTAATCACCACCAGGGCCTGCTTTTAGAAAATCAAATTGTATGTAGTCCTAGGCCCCTCTCCACCCACAAATCCATTCTGCATCCAGCTGGATAGACCCTCCTCCCAGTCACTTTAAAATAAGAGTTTTGGAAGCTGTGGCAACAAGAGGAGGAGCTGGAGTAGAAAGGTCCACCTGTCTTGATCTGGAGGCCTCCAGCTGTCAGAGAGGAGCCCTTCTCCTCTCACTCTGGAGGCTCTATTCCCCAGGAACACTCACCTTCTTCTGCAGCCTTTTCTGGGCTCTCTGGCGGCTCATCATCAGGGTGGCCCATTTAGATGGCCGCTCCTGCAGGGGCAAGGACAAGTTCATTGAGACCATAATATCCTCAGTCCACTCCCCCCCCCCCACCATCTTTGACTTGAGACCCTGGACATCTGACCCAAGTCAGCTGGTACCAATGCTACATTATCCTTAAACATGCTGTGAGTGATTCTAGCACAATCTCAGCTCCAACATTCACTCCATGTGTGACCTTGAACTTGCAGCCTGGCCTTCCTGAGCTTGTTTTCTCATTGAGAAAAGTGAGAACACCACCTACATCACATGGTCTTCTGAGGACTCAGTGTCCTATTACTATCATTATTGTTTCCCTCCACCCATCCCAACCCCACTACTGAGCAGAGGGCTGTCCTCTGGGCTCTCAAGCTGTATACAGGTCCCCATCTGGACTAGCTGTTAATATGGAGAGACAGGGTGTCTATAGCATCTGGTTGAACAGCACCTTCTTGCTCCACCCCCAATGGAATCTTCACCCCAAACTGTAACCATATTCATACCAAAGGCTTCACCTCCCCAAGGAATGCTTCAGATCATTCCCCTACACAGCAGTCTTTCTTCATCCACTCAGGACCCTGTTCCCTCAGGCCCCACCCTCTCTCTTCCCAAACCTCCTCCTCCCATGATACCTTCAGGAACAGTTCCCTTCTCTGTGGGTTATCTTCAGTGCACAGCTTTTTAAATTTTTGAAAGCTCTTCCTGAATAGAGGAAAAAATGGCAGAAAAAATTATAGGAATCATGTGGCTTGAATGTAAGTCCCTCTTATTTGAGTACTCCAAAAAGTCAAACTGCCAGTATTAGGGTTTTCTCTGGATTCCTCTGAGAACTAAGGTGTTTGTAGGACATGGAGGGAGCTCTCATGTGAGTCATCCAGTGCCACCATTTCCATATTAATTGAGCAACTCTGTTTCAGTCAGGTGTGGTTTCAATTGGGCAGAGAGTTTTGTTGCTGTAAAGTAAGCGCTTGATAATATTTAATTTGGGTCAACTCAGTGCGTGATATTTAAGAAAAAATATTTCTGTAGCTGGAGTCAGGGTGGACTATTCTCCAGGGTGGGTTATAGACCTGTACACCAGCCCAGGTTCTATTGCCAGGGTTTGCTGCCTCCCAGGAGGGTCCCAGTTACTGAGGGGGAAAAGATGTGCATATGGGAAATCCCTCATCCACCCTGATCCTTCTATGGAGAGAGGCATACTCACCTGGAAACTTTCTCCCATGTCTTCTTCAGAGAGTAAATTGAGGCACTCTGCAGAGCAGAGAGGATGGCATGCAGTGAAGAGTAGTTCCGCATGATTTGACAGGCCTGGGGAGGGAAGAGAATGAGTGGTCATGTGGGTAGCAGGAGTCCTATTTGCTCTAAAGTATCAGTCTCCCTCAGTTTAAATTTTCCCTCCAAGATGACAGATATCCAGGTGCCTGCAGAAGGGCACATATAAGACCCAAAGAGTAACACTGCTGGGGAGAGGGAAGATTTTAGCTCATTCCAAGGAAGGAGCCAGGTAGGAACTGAGCGTTCCACCATTGGGACATGCAAGTAAAGGTCAGCATGTCCCTGGAGGGAAGAGCCTAGGGACTGTGCAGACCCTAGGGCTTAGACTAGGGACTCCAACCCTGAGAATTGATAAAGGAAATATCAGTTTCCAAGGCTCAGAAGAGTGACTCATCTTGGCCTCCCATAAAATACCTTGGCCACCTTTATCCAGTGCTCCACCACCATGGCCCTGTCCTGGGCTATCATTCTTGGGTTTCCAAGGCAGGTGGTGATGACACAGTTGACCACACTGTTAAATTGGGTGACGGTAGCACAGACTGTGGGTGCCAGGTGCTCATTACCAGGCTTATTCCGCTTGGACCAGATGGAGCCCAGGCACTGATGAGGCAGCACCTTCTTGAACAGCTCCTAGAGAATGGGGTGGGGAGGGTAGGAGTGTTCAGCCAGCCATTTCACATTCAGGATTAGTGTCCTAGGTAGGAGGTTACCAGGTCAGAGCTTTAGTTCCTGAAGCTGAGAATGTGGCCTGAGCCTGATTGGAATCCCTGGATTTCATTCCATTCTATTTTCACTGAGGGAGTCAAGTACAGGAAGACCTAGGAGTGAATACTGGCAGGGAAGGAAGGAGAGAATTTGTACCCTGGTCATCCTTGCTAACCCCAGCCTCTAGATGACAGTTCAATGTGACTCCTCACAAGGGGGCATTTTCCACTCCACCTGTTTTTCCCTTTGGTCCTACTCTCCTTTCGATGCACATTCCCCCATGACAGTTACAACCATAGGTTTCTCTGTTTCCCCTTGTAGTTATGTACATGTCAGATGCCTAATAAGTGCACAGGGTGTTAAGACTCCAAGGAAGATGGGTGGGTGACCCATGGACTTGACTGCACCCAGTGAGCTGTCTTCCTCCACCTGAAGGACCAGGGCCTACCCATTTTTCTAGCTGTTCTATCTCATTTAATCTACACAGTAACTCTGCATCAATTCTTATCAGTGCCTATCTCTACAGTTTGCAGCTGGACAGTGAAAGCTTGATTTAAGGACCTTGGCAGGGTAACATGGTTGATAAGTGGTCGAGCTGAAATTTGGACCCGGACTATAGTAGTCCACATCAGGGAAAGGCAGGTCTGGGTTAGCTGACGGCAAAAATGTAGAAAGTGCCCTGCCCTGTCCTGCCCTGAGAGCCCAGCTTCTTACCGCATCTATGTACGTTAGCTGCTCTGCCACCAGCTTGGGAGGGAAGTCCATGAGGCTGGGCTTCTCCTCATTCAGCTGGTTCTTTGGGGTCACATGCCCGTGGCAGGAAGGCTCTGGCGCTGGAGTTGGCTCTGTCTCTATTTTTAGAGCTGGAGTTAAAATTCTAAGTAAAGCTGATGATTGAGCTGATTGTAGCTGTGGACCTGGCACATATGCTGAAGAAGATGTTAGCACTTGTTCCAGTTCTGGAACAGCTGATGGAGGTGATGCTGGCTCTGACGCTTGAGGTGATGGTTGAAACATAACTGGCGCTGTCTCTAGTTCCATAGTAGACCCCTTTTCTGGCTCTGCAACTGGAAGGAGCCCTGGGGCTGGCACTGGACCAGGATAAAGAGAAAGGTTCATCCACATAACTGACTTTCCAGGTGCCTTCCCAAAAACAGGACAGGTACCATTGCTTTCAAAACAATATTCAGCCCATGAACCCCACCCCAGTTAGTCTTCCCAGATTTTAATCCCCTTTACCATCTGACTCTGCCTCAGTGGGCTCCAGAGTTTCCTGATGCACCAGGATAAGGGCGGTGTGGTTCTTCAGGTTCCAGTCATGCAGCTTCATATCCACATAGGCTGTCTTTACTTTGAAACTGGTAAAATTCAGAGACTGCCAGGTATCCTGAAATTTCTGGTCAGGCCATGTACTCAAGATGGGAGAGAGGGTGCTGGGTAGAGTCATGTGTGGAGAAGCATCAGAGGCCTGGCCTTTTATTCCACACTGTACTCCCACAGCATCATTATTTCTCTATGGATCCCAGAGGATGGCCCAGCCCACTTCCAACCCCGCCTTTGCAGTGGAAGGCCTAGTCATCCAGAAAACCTGTGTGAGTCTGGTTTTTTCACTGATACTCTTCTCACCACGGCCTTGGGCATAGTCAATGCCATCCTCAGTAAAGACCAGTAATAGGGCTTACGTTTGAGGCCGATTTATGAGCAGTCTTCTCACTACACCTTCTGTTCTTGGCCCTAGTTGCTGTGGTAAGCAGAGGTAGATATGGAGAGAAGCAGGCAGAGCCAGATAGAACAGTAGAAGGGATGGGTCTCTTAGGCACCAACTGAACCCAGACTGTGCTTTGCTTCCCAGTTTTGGGGCCCCATCCACAGCTCTCTTTGACTCATTTGCTTCTTCACAGGAAGCCCCCAAACATAAGCCCTCCTATGGAAATCAAGAGATCTGTGAGTTCCATGGTTCTGAAAGTCCTCCTCCAGCCACAACCCCTAAAGTCTCTTATGCTGCTCTGTGGATGCAGGAGGCCCTCCTACTGAACCTGAAGACCTGAACATGAGTATGTTTACTTGGTCTTGTAGTCTGTCATAATGGTCAAATAAGGGACAATCCTTTCATACCCAGAGGACGCCATGAAAATGTCACATATAATGAACCAAGGACATGAGTGTAGAGTGATTGCCTACTCTCTGACTAGAATTGACACCAAGGCATTGTGTCTACTTTATTCACTGAATTATCTTAGTGACTAGAAAAGTGCCTGCATTACTAGGTGATTAACATATACTGTTGATTGAATTAACCCAACCAGTACTTTTCAGATAACTGTGTGGGCCATGGGTGCCTCTGCCTGTCCCCCAGCAAGCCCTAGTCTGGCCATATAAAGGAAAAATACCAAGCCCAGCTAGATAGAATCTCAGAAGTCCTTTGCAAACAGGACAACTTCTGCTTTCCATGTCCTTTTCTAAATTCAGAAGTGCCACAGGCCTGCGAGGGTTGAGGTTGAGAGCTTCTTCACTGGAGAGAGAGAGAACTATTAAACCTAAAGATACTCAGCATGTCCAGCAGCCCTTTCTACAGAGTCAGGCACCAGATAAGCCCATGCCATGTTTTCTCCCATAGTTTACTACAGTTGACACTGTGAGGTTCATCCTCTTACCACCGCACTCCCAGAAGAGGAAAGTGAAGCTCATAGAGGTGCAGTGACATTCCCAAGATACACAAGTAGTAAATGGGAGGCTCCCCCCTGTGCTGTGTATGAGGCAAGCACTCACCTTTTGAACTGCTGTCCCAGGACTAATTGGGCCATGGGGAACACCTGGTATATGCAGAAAATGGTTGTGATGTTTGAGATGTTTCTATCCTGGAAAGGTGATTGTAGCAGGGACTGTAAAAAATTTTCCATTGTGCCTTCCTTGAGCTTCAGCATTGTACAGGCCTCATCCAGGGACAGGGTTGATTCCTTTTAACACCGGGTAGACAAGGAGGGGCATGTAGTCAGCTTCAATACCATGAACTACCAGGAAGATCAGGGTCTGGTTCTCAGACCAAAGACCCCCATCCCTTTGGGAACTTGTGAAAGAGAAGGGACTCGGGTGCCCACACAGAATAAGGTTCTAGGCTTAAAATTGCAATTGGTTTTATGGGGGAAATGATAAACCATTGGTAACTTCCAAGCATTCTCTTAGCTGAGCAACAATAGCACTTCTTTTAATAGCCTATATTAAGAGCATTATGCCAGTGAGTCATCAGTAAACATCCCTACTGTAGATATGAGAAAACAGAGGGTTAGAATTTCGAATGCTGCTCAAGATCATATAGGTTAGTCCTGAGAATTGTCAAAAGCATGGGCTGCATTTCCTCTAAGCTAATGAGGCTTGGTCTGTTCCTGATAGGGAGAAAGTTTCTGGGGGAAACCACCTTCTTCAGCAGGCCCCAGGGAGCCAGTCAATTGTAGTCTGGGTTCCAGGCTTACCCTGATCATCTCTGGGTCCCGAGAAAGGACATGAATCTGGACCTGTTCTCACCCTATACCAGCACTTGATGTTGTTGCTGGACTGATGCACCTGCTGCTTGTCAAGGGAGATGGAATTTAATCCTTAGAGCAGCTCATCAAAGATTTCCTGGGTGAAACTCTTAAAAGACAGAGGCAGGTATCTCAGCCAGGAGGCATCAAAGTCCTTCCACCCAATTAGTGCTTCCATGTTATGGCAGATCTAGCAACCTAAAACATTCTTTTAGGACACTTAAGATTTTCCCTGCATCACTGTTGACATGAAAACAGAATTGAATCCTGTCAAGTTCCAACAGACTTGAAAGGCTGAAACAGTGGCACACAACCTCCTTTATGGAATATTATGAAGACATATAAGAACACAGCTCATGACTTGGTGGGCCTACAATAATTTAATGTGTTCTGAGAGACAAGACATTACAGAAACATATAGAATGGCTTCATCCCACCCTTAATTTTGTGTTAAATCACCCTGTTTTGTGTGATGATATGTAAGGGCTTGGAGAAGTTCTGCAAGGACAGTGGAGCTGAGTGCTACCCAGGATATCTGGGGCAAGTAGGTAAAATAATAAAACAGCAGTAAAATGCAAAGATACTCATGGCCTCATGAAAAGTAAAAAATAAATAAATAAATAAAAATGATTAATTAAAAACATTAAATATGTTCTCTATCAAAATATAAAAAATAAAATACATACACAATACATGCATTCTCTACCATTCCAACATATGTAAAGAGTGTCCTCCTACCTTACCACATAGCTGGTGGCAGAGGTTTGGATATTCAGATTATTTTGTGGTTGGGCCTGTGGGACGCTCATGTGGAAATACAATGTGAGGGCCTCAGGTTTGGCCCCATATTTATGTGCAGGCCCTGGGTGTGAAAAACCCTCTTCCCATTCTTACCTCAGAGCAGCGCTGATTCTTGGTATCCTTCTGCACCTGACACTTATCTAGGGCGCTGCCGTAGTTGAAGCCATGGACCAGCTCCTCAAAGATATCTTGGGTGAAGCTCTGCAAGTACAGTGCCCCGTAGTCGGGCCAAGAGACCTTAGGGTCCTCCCTGGACATTGCCACAAGGGGACATCCCCATTAGAAATTGTGTTCTCTACAGTACAGGCTAAGAGGGGAAGCTGTAAAGACATCCAGCAAGGAGGAAACCAGAAGAAACTCTAGGGCTCGTAATTAACATATAGGTAGTTGAACTTGGTCCCCAGCAATTATCGTCTCCTGCCTGCCAAGACCTGGGGTATGAACATGAGAGATGTGCTAGGCTTTCAACACCTGACATCTTGCTTCTGCTCATGAAGGGCATAGCCCTCGTCCTCTGTCCCCTCCCCTGATCTCTCTCTCTCTCTCTCACACACACACACACACACACACACACACACACACGAGGGGCAAGAGGTGTAGGCCTGCTCTGGGCAGGATCAGAGTTGTGGCATGCTCTCCAGTGGGCTGCCCTGAGCTACCTTGTGTTACCTGTGAGCGCCTCCTGCCAAATGACCAACAGCTTCGGAGATGAGGGCTGAGCTGATGTCTACAGTGACATAAAGGTTTCTCACTCTGGGCTTTCTTAAGCCCACATATCCTGAAAATGGGGATACAGCAACAGAACATTTTGTTCTCTAGAGTGACTCTGGGCAAGTGAGCTGGAAAGCAGGCCATCTCTAGAATGTGGGCACCTGGTTACCAGAGTTCTAAGTTCTGTTGAAGCCTATCACCAAGGAAGTGAAGTCACTTTTTCAAGATTCCAGTACCTGGGGCCCTTCTTTAAATGAGACCTATCTAGAACCCCTTATTGATAGTTGACTGCTTATCTTTCTCCTCCAATGTCATCTCCTTAACTGTAAACAATGAGTCAAAAATGCCATAGCCACAACTCCCTGGAAATGCAAGTAGGGTTCTAATTTTGAGGATACAGAACTGAATTCAGCTTTTTTTCTTTGTTTTACCAGTTATATGTCCTAACTCAATGTGTCTCTCAAGTATTCCATAGTTTCCTAATGTGCATGTTGGGATCAGGCTAGAATATACTTCCTAGGAGCCTCATCGGGTGTAAATGGATAATATATGGATAATATTTATAATATGTGTGGGCTGGGGCACCTGGGTGGCTCAGTCGGTTAAGCGTCCGACTTCGGCTCAGGTCACAATCTCGCGGTCTGTGGGTTCGAGCCCCGCGTCGGGCTCCGGGCTGATGGCTCAGAGCCTGGAGCCTGCTTCCGATTCTGTGTCTCCCTCTCTCTCTGACCCTCCCCCGTTCATGCTCTGTCTCTCTCTGTCTCAAAAATAAATAAACTTAAAAAAAAATTTAATATGTGTGGGCTGTTGTCCAGTGTATCTGAGGCCCAAAATCAAGTATGGAAGAATTAAAAAAAGGGGCGGGATGTGGCATGGAGTACTATTCAAAAGAGACATCAGTGTAGTAATGGAACAGCCACTCTTCCTCTTGGCCTTATTTTAATACGGGTCCCATGATGGGGTAGAATGGTAGTAAAACCAGTTGTTTCCTGTTGTATTTAGAATGAGACTCAGTTGTCTCATTTCAATCTATGAGGGGGCAGCCTTCACAATGGCTCCCCATGCTGACTTGTGGTATATTGTTTTGTAACTCCTAAGTGGCTAGCGACTGGTTTCTGACCGATAGGATACAGCCAATGTGATGGAAAGTCATGTCTAAGTTTCAATTTCAAATAGTCTTTCACTTCCTAGTTACTTCCTCTCATGTACCATTTCTCTCCTCTTTCCCTTTCCCTTTTTCTTTATCCCTTTTTTCTTTACCTTTCTTTAACCAAAAATCAAGTAGTGTTTTGAGCTGCCATTATATAGAGGCTCACATGGCAGAGAACTGAGGCAGTGTCCAGGCTGAAAGACACATAGGAACCCAGGCTCTGAGTCCAAATGGCATCCTGAATCATATGAGTCAACTTGGGAGAAAATATTCTTCCAATCTAGCCTCAGTTGAGGCCACAGCTGCAGCTTCTGACATACCCTGAGGCTGGGGAACCAAGTTAATATGTGCCTGGTTTCCTCATCCACAAAAAATTGTGAGGTATTAAATATATGTGTTTTACAGTGCAAGGTATTGGGACAATGCAGTAACAGAAGAGCAACAGATAACTTTCTACCAGGCCTCAGCACTTCTCCCTGCCCCTCCTCCCTCCCCTTTGCTCTCCTCCTAGTTTCCCTCCAGCCACACTGGCTGCCTTTTTCACCTCCTCTGGACAAACTGGCTTCTGTTAGTGAGTGTCTGAAGCAGTGGTAGCTTCTTCCTGACACACTGCACGATGACTTGTTCAAGTCTAGCTCCCTTTTGTCATTCTGTTCTCAGCAATGTCATCCCCAGTGAGGCCTTTCATACCTTCCTACCCAATGACTCTCCAGCCTTCATTCATAGCACACATCATTTGCTTTTTTCTTTCACATGCCTTTGCTTTTGTGCTATTGCCTATCTCTAGACTTGAGTTCCTGGAAGGCAGGTAGCTCTTGGTATTTTCAGCTCCACACATGGGCCCAACAAGGTACCTGGCATCAGGTTAAAAGCTTAGTGCATAGTTAATAAATAAATGACAAGGTCTTGGAGCCCATCTCCCCTTTTAACCACCTACACTGAAGAGAGAAATACTGCTAACAGTTTCAAGTTGTTTCTGGGCAGGAGGACAACCACAATGGCCTGTACATGACTTTTCATGCTCCAGTTCCTCCAGCAGAACACCCTAGGTATCATGGAAGAAGACTTCTTGAATTCTGTTCTCCAGCTCTAGCATTATAGCCCCAAGCAGGCATACCACGGAAAAAAGGGATACCTTTATTTGGGTATCCTCAAGGCAGTGGCTTTCCAGAGTCACGTGGGCAAAAGAACAGGACCTTCAGCTTCCAAAGCAAAGGATTTCAGATGCCTCCTCCTACTCTTTTTTCTGTCCACTCCCATGGTGTCCTCTTTACTAATACATCACCCTCACCTCAGCCAGAAGAGTGATTCTGCACCCACCATTGCATATCCAATTAGGACCCTGAAGGTTCAGTGCAGACTGGTCTTGTCCATGGACCCCAGATGCAGTGTACAGTGCTCTGGCATTTTCCCAGAGAATATAAACAAAGACAAACAGGTGCATAAAAAGGTGCCTGATGTAGCTAACCATCAGAAAGATGCAAACCAAGGTCACATTGATATATCACATCACATCAATTTGAATAGCTATCATAAAAAAGACAAGGGATAAATGCTAGTGAAGATGTGGGGAAAAGGGAACCTTTGTCCACTATTGGGGGGATAGAAAGTTGGTACACTCACTATGGAAAATAGTATGGAGATTTCTCAAGAAATTAAAAATAGAACATAATCTAGCAATTCCACTTCTGGGAACACATCCATAGCAAACAAAACAATATGTCCAAGAAATCTCTGCATCTCCATGTTCAGAAGGCATTATTTTCAACAGTCAAGACACAGAAAAGTTTTTGAAATTTGAAGCCAAATGACTTTGAGTCTGGGAGGAAAAGAGACTAAGCTGCTACCAGGGAGACACCGGGACAACCTGAGGGGCCATAGGTGGGTGATTGTGGACTGGGAGAGATACAATGGGCCACGCTGGCACAGAGGGAAGGGATCCCCTTCTGTGGAGAGACAAGGGGAAGAGAAAGAGAGTCTGGGGAAGCTTAAGGCTGTATGTGGACAAGAGATAAACCTCCGATTGGGACAGAGAGGGATCCCATCTCTAACTGTGGGACTTTCTCCAGACTGGAGCTGGCTGCCCTGTTCACACACCTGGGGAGGAGGGGAGCCAACCCCAGGCTTAGTGGCTAGGTCAGGACGCTGTCTGCAGTAGGAGAAAGCGGTCCCCTTCCTGAAGGGCTGCAGGATAAGACAAAACCAGCTGGGACCACATATTGGGTGGCATGGAGAGACACTTCCCCAGTATCAGGGTGCACAGAGAGGGGGGTTTGAATCCTAGCCAAGCACTGGGGCACGGGAGTTGGTGGAGTGAGGCAGACTGCGTCCTCTGCACCCATAGCACAGTGAGAACAGCTTGAACAGAGTGATTTGGGACACCAAGTCTGTGGAGAAGAGACTGCGGGGTGGTCGTCATTTTTCTTCCCACCACCAGCAACATGGGGCCTCAGAGATCAGTTCACAGAGTCCACAGTGGAAGTGGGACCCATCTACACCAAACCACACTCCTCTGTGCCAGGTAACTGTATCTACTGGAGTGGGATAGACACTGAGGAACCAGACAGCCCCCTTCTCCAGACCAGCACTGCTGCATTGCCTGGATTAATTCTCAGACAATTCTTGCTATTTATATTCTTCCTTCCTTTTCTCCTTCAAATCTCTTCCCTCCTCTAGTCTGGTTACTCTGTTGGTTTGTTTAAGCAGACATATTTAATCCATTCTCTTGATATATGTTCTACACCTACTTCTTTCCTTTCTCTCTCTGGAATAATCAAGCCCTTTAGTTTCTCTGTCTGGGTAACTTTATCTTTGTTTCTTTTTCCACACCTCCTTCTTTATTCTCAATAAGATACTAGCAAATCGAATTCAATATCACATAAAAAGAATTATTCAACATGATCAAGTGGGATTCATTCCTGGGATGCAGGGCTGGTTCAATATTCGCAAATCAATCAATGTGATACATCACATTAATACAAGAAAAGATAAGAACCATATGATCCTGTCAATAGATGAAGAAAAAGCATTTGACAAAATACAGCATCCTTTCTTGATTAAAACCCTCAAGAAAGTCGGGATAGGAGGAACATACTTCGACATCATAAAAGCCATTTATAAAAAGCCCACGGCTAATATCATCTTCAATGGGGAAATAGAGTATTCCCCCTGAGACCAGGAACACGCCAGGGATATTCACTCTCACCACTGTTGTTTAACATAGTGTTGGAAGTCCTAGCATCAACATTCAGACAACAAAAGGAAATCAAAGGCATCAAAATTGGCAAAGATGAAGTCAAACTTTCACTTTTTGCAGATGACATGATATTTTACATGGAAAACCTGATAGGCTCCACCAAAACTCTGCAAAATTGATATATGAATTCAGCAAAGTCGCAGGATACAAAATTAATGTACAGAAATCAGTTGCATTCTTATACACTAATAATGAAGCAACAGAAAGACAAATAAAGAAACTGATCCCATTCACAACTGCACCAGGAAGCATAAAATACCTAGGAATAAACCTAACCAAAGATGTAAAAGATGTTTTCAGATGTATGCTGAAAACCATAGAAAGCTTATGAAGGAAAGTGAAGAAGACACAAACAGAAAAACATCCCGTGCTCATGAACTGGAAGAATAAATATTGTTAAAATGTCAATACTACCCAAAGCGATCTACACATTCAATGCAATCCCAATCAAAATTGCACCAGCATTCTTCTCGAAGCTAGAACAAACATTCCCAAAATTTGTATGGAACCACCAAAGACTCCAAATAGCCAAAGTAATATTGAAGAAGAAAACCAAAATGGGAGGCATCACAATCCCAGACTTTAGCCTTTACTACAAAGCTGTCATCATCAAGACAGCATGGTATTGGCACAAAAACAGACACATAGACCAATGGAATAGAATGGAGACTCCAGAACTGGACCCACAAAAGTATGGCCAACTAATCTTTGACAAAGCAAGAAAGAATATCCAATTGAAAAAAGACAGTCTCTTTAACAAATGGTGCTGGGAGAACTGGACAGCAACATGCAGAAGGATGAAACTAGACCACTTTCTGACACCATTCACAAAAATAAACTCAAAATAGATAAGGGACCTGAATGTGAGACAGGAAACCATCAAAACCCTAGAGGAGAAAGCAGGAAAAAACCTCTCTGACCTCAGCCGCAGCAATTTCTTACTAGGCACATCTCCAGAAGCAAAGGAACTAAAAGCAAAAATGAACTATTGGGACTTCATGAAGATAAAAAGCTTCTGCATTACAAAGGAAACAATCAACAAAACTAAAGGGCAACTGATGGAGTGGGAGAAGATATTTGCAAATGACATATCGGATAAAGGGCTAGTGTCCAAAATCTATAAACAACTCACCAAACTCCACACCTGAAAAACAAATAATCCAGTGAGGAAATGAACAGAAGACATGGATAGACATTTTTCCAAAGAAAGCATCCCAATGCCCAATAGACACATGAAATGATGCTCGACATCACTCCTCATCAGGGAAATACAAATAAAAACCACACTGAGATACCACCTCATGCTGGTCAGAGTGGCTAAAATGACCAAATCAGGAGGCTATAGATGCTGGTGAGGATGTAGAGAAACGGGAACCCTCTTGCACTGTTGATTGGAATGCCAACTGGTGCAGCTGCCCTGGAAAACAGCGTGGAGGTTCCTCAAAAAATTAAAAATAGACTTACCCTATGACCCAGCAATAGCACTGCTAGGAATTTACCCAAGGGATACAGGAGTGCTGGTGCATAGGGACACATGTGCCTCAATGTTTATAACAGAACTTTCAACAATAACTAAATTATGGGAAGAGCCTAAATGCCCATCAACTGATGAATGGATAAAGAAGATGTAGTTTTTGTATACAGTGGAATACTACTTGACAATGAAAAAGAATGAAATCTGGCCACTTGCAGCAACATAGATGGAACTGGAGGGTATTATACTAAGTGAAATAAGTCAGTCAAAGACGGATACCATATAATTTCACTCATATGTGGGTATTGAGAAACTTATCAGAACACCATGGGGGAGGGGAAAGGGGAAAACGTTACAGAGAGGGAGGGAGGAAAACCATAAGAAACTCTTACATACTGAGAACAAACTGAGGGTTGATGGTGGGTGGGGGGTAGGGGAAAGTGGGTGATTGCATTGAAGAGAGCACTTCTTGGGATGAGCACTGGGTGTTGTATGGAAACCAATTTGACAATAAATTATATTAAAAAATAAACAAAACAAGCAAAGCAGAAAGAAACCCACAAAAAACAGATTTTTAAATACAAAAAACAACAGAGGGGAGGTTGGTGGGAGGATGGGTGAAGTTGATAAAGGGATCAAGAGGTCCAGATTTCCAGTTACAAAATAATTAAATCACAGACATGAAAAGTATAGCACAGGCAAGATAGTCAATAAGATAGTTGTAACGTTGTTTGGTGACAGATGGTGACTACACTTATCGTGGTGATCACCAAGTATATAATTATACAGACTTGTTGAACCTGAAACCTGTATGCTCATTATACCACAATGTATAGTGAATATCACACTAAAACAATCTTAGTTTACTCATTATTTTTAATTGATTGAATCTTTTACCGCCCTGTTAATATAGGTTACGCAAATGGATTGATTTTTTTAAATTTATTTTTGAGTGAGAGAACATGAGTGGGATAAGGGCAGAGAGAGTTGGACGGGGGGTACAGAGGTTCTAAAGTGGTTTTCTCACTGACAGCAACAAGCCCAATGCAGGGCTCTAACGCATGAACCATGAGATCATGACCTGAGCTAAAGTTGTATGCTCAACTGAGCCATCCAGGCACCACTGGATTGATTTTTTAATACATATGATCATGTACTGACTACAGGTCTACAGATTCTCCTATTTTAAGTTTTGTTTAGGTGTTGTTATTTCTACCAAGTCAACCTCTCTGACTTTTATAATTCCTATTAAAACATATCCAGATACATTTTTAGTTCCATCAATGTTTAGTTAATTATAACATTTGACTATTTACCATTTGATTATTCTGTTTTGTGAAGATTATCATAACTAATAATATGCACCAGGTAGGTTCTAAGTATATATTATTGGAAAATAAAAAGTGTCAAAACATTGTATTATTTTGAATTATAGAAACCTAATTTGATTCAGCTCTTTAGGAACACGGTGTCTACCTAACAGGCGCTACAACCTTAGAATCATCCCACTCCTTGTATGAAATAGAAAGGATTTGCTTAGAACTACTTACAAGTAACAGTCAGATGGAAGCCATCTAGTGCCTCTCTCTGGTCATTCAGGTGGGAACAGAAATCAGGGATTCCACTCAAATTTCTGCTTTCAAAGCAAGACTTTTGTTATTTCTGTGGCTGAATAAAGAAATAGAAAAGAGAGGCTATGGAAAGTGAACAAAAGCCCAGTTTGTGTGACAATAAAATTCTCTTCTCCTCTTCAACTTCTGGTAGTTTCCACCTTTCCATTATCTCTTAATCTATACAGAGAAAGATTTCTTTTCAGGCAGCCATTCAGAAAATTACAAGGCAATGTTCCCAATGTCTACTGAAGCCAGGAGTGACAAGATGAAATTCAGGTCAATTTTTTGTGGTCAGAAGCATGCTGTGGGACTTTGGGGAGGCTGCTCAAACAGAAATGACACAGCTGGGAGGGCCTGCTTTGCTCTCCTTCTGCTCTCCTGCCTGATGTCTGAAATGAAGACAGGGTGGTTGGTCTAGCCTGAAGCTCCAACTGCCATCCTGGTCCATGGACAGCCCTGATGATAGGGACCACATGCTAAGATGTTGGAGCAAAAAGACAGATAATGTAAGAACTGCCATAGTGGGAATTTCAAGATTAAGTTGCATAACCTTCCTTTAGGATTTTGTTGTTGTTGTTGTTTCCTAATGAAAAAGGAGTATCTCTCTCCTGTGTGACCTTGGACAAGAGAGGTCACTTCTCTGGGACATATTCCCCTGTGCATAGTGGCAGAGATAAGAGTGAAGGCAGATTGGATAATTCTCATATCTGATGCTTTTACATGGCCAACATCTATGTTATTTTCTAATAGAAAGAGAAGGAATGTCATTGGACGAGGAGGGGGCAAGGGCACTGAGACTGGCACTTCATGACCAAAGGGATGGATATGCTGTCTATGCATGCACAACATGCCTAATCTCTCCTCAGTAGGGCATCTGGCTTTTGTTGTCTACCAGTCTTGAAATGAGGCCTTGTTGACTAGTGGCTTGTCCCCTAATGCACCCCTGTGATAATAAGCATTCTGTACCTATGCTTACCTGAGCAGCGTCCCACACTGACACCCCATTCAGTACTAATTGAGCATGAAAACTTACCCTGGCTGATCACTTGCTTATGCTGTTCCACATCTTAAATCCTGATGTACAATTGGGAAATTGTGGCCCAGAAAGAAGTAGGTACTGACTCATCCCACAGGAGGTTATCTGAAGATTAGGCCAAGCTCCAGCTTCCTTGGTCAAGTCTCAACCCTTCCCTTCAGGTTTATTTTAGAAATGAGAGACCCTAAGATCCTAGGAACCCTGCCCACTTCCTCCCCATATGGGGTTATTTTCATCCCTGCATCCTCACATGTACACAGGCACAAGAGCTCATATTGACTTCTCAAGTGAGGACCATGAAGGTACAATCAAGGAAGAGTAGAAACCAGGTAAGGGACATAAGGCAGAGGATAAAGAGCATGAAAGCAGCTCTTCCATGGAACAGGGGTATCCATTCTCCTGGCTTCATGCTTGGGAGCTCAAAAATGGGGAGGGGATCCCTACACTTCTAGATTTCTACCTAGTTCAGGGCTATCCCTGGCCCAGCCTGAAGAAGTCAGGACTGGGGTCTTGTCTTCCACATCTGTGGATACCTGGAGCTAAGATAAGACCATCTTGCCTTGGGTAGACTGGGTATATGATAAAAAGTTCAGTGTCCTCCTATATAAAGTAACTTCCTTCCTGTTGGTGACTGTAAGAATTTCATATGCTCATAAAGTTCCTAATGGCCTTGGATCTCCAGTGATGACCCACTGTGCACTGAGAACCTGAGAAAATGATTTACACTCCCTGGAGATCCTTTAGAACTGACAGAGGCTTCAGGGATTGTGTGGATAAGAGCTTGGGATAAAGAAGAATATGCCAGAGTACTGTGCACTCATACCACTGTCTAAGGACAAGATCAGTGCTTGTTGTACCCTGAGAGTTCTCATCTGGAAGTAAGTTAGGATGTCTCACAAGTAAAGAGGGCATTGTGGGGGTGGATAGGAATCAGAGAGCAAGGGAGGTTCTTGATGTCCCTCTCACAGCCTTGGAAGTTTTCAGGTCCTGCTCCTTTACCCTAGGGGTCTGAAGAGTCTCTGTTATGCAGACACTCAAATAAAGATGCCTGTTTTTGGTTGTGTTTCTGCCTGGGATGCAGTGCTGGTGCTGACCTCCAGGAGAAAGGCAGGCTCATGTCTTTTATGTCCACTGAGTTTTGGGGCAGTTTTTTCCTTTATTGTTTTCTGGGGTTTTTTTTTTTTTTGTTCAGTTTTGTGGAGATATATAACATACAACATTCTATAAGTTATTAATGCTATGTGATATATTTCAAAGGTGCTAAGGTAGTAAACCCTAAAATATAACAAAGGAAAATGTATATATTTATTTTTGGTGGTGAATGTTAACTAAAGTTATTGTGGTAGCCATTACACAATATGTATATGCCAAGTCATTATGTTATACACCTTAAACTTCTAGAGCCCACTGTGCCTTTAGGCAGAGGTCTTTTGGGCTGTCTCTCCCCACCCCCTGCCTCAGAAACAACTTGCATCTCCCTTTATCAGCAGTGTTCACCTCCACTATTTGAGTTTGTTAAAAGTAGAAAGAGGGGCACAAGATCTTCCCATATGTTCATTCAACAACTCTGTGCCAAACCCTCACCCTGTGCCAGGAATCCTAGTGGGCCTAAGTGAGGGGTTGAAAGTAACCCAGTTGTCCCTGCTTGCCAGGAGGTCACAGTCTGAAGTGGAGATAGATAAGAGCACAAAAGCAAAGATATGTGAAGGAAAAGAGAAAGTGGTGTAGTGCAAACACTGCAGGGTGCAATGAAGGAGGGTTGGGGAGGGCAGTCTTAAAGTGTCACTAGGAGAATCTTGCTAGAACCAGAATGACAAGAGGGAGCCACCCTGAAGAAGTCTAGGAGCAGTGTGTCAGAGAGAAGCCACAATGGGTGCTGAAACTCAGAGCCAGAAGTTGGTTTGACCAAAGGAGTGTAGAAAGTTGGCCAGAGAGGCTGGAGAGAACCTGGCAGGAGAGAGGAGGGAAAGGAAAGCATGGCAGGACCTCATTCTGGGCCTGGTAGGCTGTTATAGTCTCCTTTCTGACTACATTGCCCCAAAACATTGCATTTTAAGACTACATATATTTTAATAACTCACAATTTGTGTGGACCAGTGATCTCGGTATGGCTTAGCTCAGTGTCTCTGCCTCGATGTAGCTCACAGGCTGGTGAGGGTTTTTTTTGTTTGTTTATTTTGAGAGTGAGTGCATTCACATTCATGAGCAGAGAGAGAGAGCAGGCATGCCCGCGCGCGAGAGAATCCCAAGTAGGCTCCACCCTGTCAGCATAGAATCCTGTGCAGAGCTCAATATCACAAACTGTGAGAGCATGACCTGAGCTGAAATCAAGAGCTGGACTCTCAACCGACTGAGGCACCCAGGTGCTCCTTTTTATCGTAGTTTAAAAAGATACTGTTCCATTTATTATTTTTCCCTGTGGAGACTATTTGGACACACAGAAACAAAACATTTATGATATTCTATGATAAGTAGAACAGTATAATAAGAGCTGGCTGTAAGCCTGGTTTTCTTGCATAGTTAACACTGGGGCCTGGGGAAATTACTGAACTTCTCTGTGCATTTCTTTCTTCCATTAACAAGGAAGCATAATGATGAGTTCACTGGTTTAAACTTCCTATATCAGAAAGGGGTACTTTCAAGTCTTGTGGGGATGGGCATGAACCATGATTTTTTAGCTTTGCTGTACATCAGAGCTGCAGTGCTGAAGCCTCTGACTTTGGCTGTTAAGAAGAACAGTGCAGTTCTTGCATGGTTTCTCATGTGCTCCTTCTCCCCAATCAATAGACATCCCCCATTCACATGTGTATAATTTTTAAAAAATACTGTACATTTATGATCACCCCTGTTACCTAGCTCTGTGTTCTCAGATGACTCATTAAAACCAGTACCCTGGTGTGTTTCAATACCTCACACTGCAATTATATATCAACAAAATGTCCCTACTGAAAAAGGAAGACCTAAAACCCTTTGAAAATGTCCTTTATAGGACTTGCATGAGACATGGAACTTTCTAAAGTTTAAATACGTAAAGGTGTTGAATGACATATAGAACTGCCTCTAAAACATGTTCTAGTGTGATTAACTCAGAGTGAAAACTGTTCATGCACATGAATGTCTCCTCACACACTGCTCACTGGCTCACACTTGATTAAGAAAAAGAACATTACAAAGGAGACATTGCACACTCGGTACCTGATAAATTGGATAGACTTCCCATTTTATATACATTCTAACAGATAGAATATTTAGGAAACTTCAGGTTACAGACAGGCAAACTATGTTTTTGTATGAAAAATAGAAAAATGTTAAAAATAAAAATATCTTAGTGTTCTATAAAAATTGCACTACAATTTAAATATTTTATTTAATGAATGTTTGCTTCTGCTTTTATACTGTAACTTGGACTTTTCTAAACCATGGTCACACTGAATTAAAGACACTTCTCTAGGCATATTGCTACTTGCCACAGAATTTATTATCTTTAAAGACCTTGATTTGGAAGAATGATTGGAAAATAGTTTTAAAATACTATTCATCCTATATTGCACTTTTATGCATGAAGCCTTAATATACTGCCATTATTACATGTAATTAATTTTCCATATCTCTTATTAGCTTTTTTAAATTTTTATTTTTTTTCTTTTAAACTTTGTTTTTCTAAGTTTTTTTTTAAATATGAAATTTATTGTCAAATTGGTTTCCATACAACACCCAGTGCTCATCCCAGCATGTGCCCTCCTCAATGCCCATCACCTACTTTCCCCTCCCTCCCACCCCCCCATCAACCCTCAGTTTTTAATTTAAATTTTTTTTTTGCATTATTCTATGTCCTTACTTTATTTTTTCTTATTTAAATCCAAGTTAGTTGGGGCACCTGGTGGATCAGGCATCCAACTCATGATCTCACAGTTCATGAGTTTGAGCCCCATGTCAGGCTCCGTGCTGACAACTCAGAGCCTAGAGCCTGCTTCAGATTATGTGTCTCCCTCTCTCTCTGCCCCTTCCCTGCTCTCTCTCTCTCTCAAAAACAAATAAACATTAAAAAAATTAAAATCCAAGTTAGTTAACATATACTGTAGTAACGATTTCAGGAGTAGAATTTAGTGATTCATCACTTACATATAACACCCAGTGCTCGTCTCAACAAGGGTCCCCCTTTAATGCCCATGTCTCATTTAGCCCATCCCCCCACCTACTACCCCACCAGCAACCCTCAGTTTGTTCTTTGTGTTTAAGAATCTCTTATGAAGTGCCTAAATGCCCATCAACTGACAAATGGATAAAGAAGATGTGGTTTATATATACAATGGAATACTACTTGGCAATGAGAAAGAATGAAACGGCCATTTGCAGCAATGCAGATGGGACTGGAGGGTACTATGCTAAGTGAAATAAGTCAGTCAGAGAAAGATATCATATGTTTTCACTCATATGTGGAATTTGAGAAACTTAACAGAAGACCATGGGGAAAGGGAAGGGGAAAAAATAGTTAACAAACAGAGAGGGAGGGGGGCAAACCATGAGACTCTTAAATACAGAAAACAAACTGAGGGTTGATGGGGAGGGCAGGGTAGAGGGGAAAATGGGTGATGGGCATTGAGAAGGGAACTTGTTGGGATGAGCACTGGGTGTTGTATGTAAGTGACGAGTGATGGGAATCTACCCCCAAAACCAAGGGCGCCCTATATACGCTAATGTTAGCCAACTTGACAATAAATTATATTAAAAAAAACCCAAACTCTTATAGTTTGTCTACTTCCCTCTTTTTATCTTATTTTTGCTTCCCTTTCCCTATGTTCATTTGTTTTGTTTCTTAAATTCCACATGAGTGAAATCATACATTTGTCTTTCTCTCACTGACTTATTTCACTTAGCATAATACACTCTAGTTCCATCCACATTGTTGCAAATGGCAAGATTTCATTATTTTTGTTCTCCAAGTAGTATTCCATTGTATGGAATGTCCATCAGTTGATGGACATTCGATATCTTTCCATAATTTGGCTCTTTTCACTACTGCTGCTATAAACATTGGGGTATATATGCTCTTTGGCATCCACATTTTTGTATCCTTTGGATAAATATCTAGCACTGCAATTGCTGGATTATAGGGCAGTTCTATTTTTGATTTTTTGAGGATCTTCCATACTGTTTTCCAGAATGGATGCACCAGTTTGCACTCCCACCAGCAGTGCAAAGAGTTTCTCTTTCTCCACATCCTCTCCAACATCTGTTGTCGCCTGAATTGTTCATTTTAGCCATTCCGACAGGTGTGAGGTGTTATCTCGCTATGGTTTTGATTTGTAATGTCCTGATGACAAGTTATGTTGAGCATAATGAGTCTGTTAGCCATGTGGATATCTTCTTTGGAAAAGTGTCTATTCATGTCTTCTTCCCATTTCTCCACTGGATTATTTGTTTTTTGGGTGTTGAGTTTGATGAGTTTTTTTATAGATTTTGAGTACTAACCCTTGATATGATATGCCATTTGTAAATATCTTCTCCCATTCCATTGGGTGCCTTTTAGTTTTATCAATTGTTTCCTTCGCTGTGCAGAAGTTTATCTTGATGAGGTCCCAATAGTTCATTTTTGCTTTTGTTTTCCTCTCGTCCAGAGACCTGTCAAGTAAGAAGTAGCTGTGATGAGGTCAAAGAGGTTGCTACCTGCTTTTTTTCCTTTAGGATTTTGATGTCTTCCTGTCTTACATTTAGGTCTTTCATCCACTTTGAGTTTATTTTTGTGCATGGTGTAAGAAAGTGGTCCAGTTTCATACTTCTGCATGTCGCTGTCCTGTTTTCCCAACACTATTTGCTGAACAGACTGTCCTTTTCACATTGGATATTCTTTCCTGCTTTGTCAAAGATTAGTTGGTCATACATTTATGGGTCCATTTCTGAGTTCTCTATTCTATTCCATTGATTTGTGTGTCTGTTCTTGTGCCAATATCAAGCTGTCTTGATGATTACAGCTTTGTAATACAGCTTGAAGTCCAGAATTATGATGCCTCCAACTTTGGTTTCTTTTTTAACTTGACCTTGGCTATTTGGGGCCTTTTGCAGTTCATACAAATTTCAGAATTGTTTGCTCTAGCTCTGTGAAGAATGCTTGTGTTATTTTGATAGGGACTGAATTGAATGTGTAGATTGCTTTGGGCAATTTGACATTTTAACAATATTTGTTCTTCCAATCCAGGAGCATGAAATATTTTTCATTCTTTTTCTATCTTCCTCAATCGCTTTCAAATCTTCCTAGAGTTTTCAGGGTATAGATTTTTCACCTCTTTGGTTAGGTTTATTCCTAGCATCTTATGGGTTTTGGTGCAATTGTATATGGGATTGATGCTTGATTACTCTTTCTGCTGCTTCATTACTGGTGTATAGAAATGCAAATGATTTCTGTACATTGATTTTATATCCTGTGACTTTGCTGAATTCATGTATCAGTTCTAGTAGTTTTTTTGGTGAAGTCTCTTGGGTTTGCTACATAGAGTATGATGTCATCTGTGATGAGTGAAAGTTTGATTTCCTCCTAACCAATTTGGATGTTTTTAAATTTCTTTTTGTTGTCTTATTGCTGAGGCTAGGACTTCACACATTATGTTGAACAACAGTACTGAGAGTGGACATCCCTGTCGTGTTCCTGACCTTAGGACCTTAGGGGGAAAGCTCTAAGTTTTTCCCCAAATGAGAATGATATTAGCTGTGGGTTTTTTGTATAGAGCCTTTATCATGTTGAAGTACGTTCCTTCTAGCTCTACTTTCTTGAGGGTTTTTATCAAGAAAGGATGCTGTATTTTGTCAAATGCTTTTTCTGCATCTATTGAGAGGATAATGAGCTTCTTTTCTTTTATTTATGTAATGGATCACATTGATTGATTTGTGGATATTGAATTAGCCCTGCACCCCAGGAATAAATCTTATGACACTGGGATCATGACCTGAGCCAAAATCAAGAGTCAGATGCTTAAACGACTGAACCACCTAGGCGCCCTAAAAAGAAATATTTTTTAATGTTTACGTATTTTTGAGAGCTAGAGAGAGAGAGAGAGGGAGAGGGAGAGGGAATGCAAATGGGGGAGGGGCGGGGGGGCAGAGGATCCCAAGCAGACTCCATGCTGACAGCATAGAGCCTGATGTGGGGCTCAAATTCACAAATTGTGAGATCATGACTTGAGCTGAAGTCAGACACTTAACATACTGAGCCATCTGGGCGCTCTGAGAAAAAAACACATTTAATCGATATCTCTTTCCATTGCATTTAATGAATGAATATACTTAGGGATTTCCCCAGTTTTTAAAACTTCTTGTTAAAGTATTTGAAATAAAATGACTGATGTAATCTTAATTACTCATGTCTTTCCTTGTTATTATTCTCTTTTGCCAAATTACGAGCTAGAGAAGAAATTCTGGGAAACAACCAAGGTGTGCCCTCCTTAAGGGGCAAAATGCCCTCAGGTCCTCTAAAAAGCAGAAGCAAAAGTTGTTTCACAAAGTTAAACTGCAAGTCCTTGAGACAATTTTTCCCTCAGTCTCAGAGGGACAGCCCACTGGGCATAGGTGAGTGACGCACAGGGTTAACCTCACACCCAAAATGTATTAATTGAACAAGCTCTGAGCACACATGCCCTTCCCTGTTGGATCTGATGTGAAAGTATCATTCCGTTCTGTCATATCAGCCCTGGTTTACACATTTATTTTCAGCATAAAAGTCGAACTTACTTTGTTTTTATTTCAACTACTTTTTCAGTGTCATGAATATTTCACACAAAATGGTTTTGATGGTAGAAATTTCTGGTTCATATCAGCTTCACTTATTATTGGGAATATTCTCAAGTGTGACATAGTATAGCTGCTGTGGCACATGGGCATGGGATTCCTGCTCAGCCTTTCCTATTTCTTAACCCTCTGCAAGCTAACATCTGGCCTGGAGAGAAGCATAGCATTTCCCAACCTTGATCCTTGTAGGGCTGACATCTGAGTAGTTTCAGGGTTTGGGCTGGTTGATGTGGCAGTGTGCAGAGGTAGCAGTAGGTAGAGGAGCACTGCAGAAGAGGGAGGAAAGTGACCTGTAGTCCTGATGCAGGAAAGTGTCAACTTTAGGCATTGAGAGAGACTGGGGAGGGAGTGGATCTAAGGAGAATGGCTTCTTGGTGCCTCCATGCTGGCTTTTCCCTTTTTTGATAGCCCTTGAAGTTACCAGCCCAGGCTCCCTTCTCCCCAGTCAGGCCATTGTGGCTCTATTATTTTCTGCCAGGGTTTTATCTTCCTTTTGTTTTTGCCCAAGATTTGAAGTCCAGAACAGACACCATGAACATCCAATAGAAGGACTACGATTCTCCAGCTTACTTTCTTCCCCGACTTCTCGTTAGTATGCAAGAGAAGGAGGGGCGCCTGGGTGGCTCAGTTGGTTAAGCATCTGACTCTTGATTTCCACTCAGGTCATGATCTCACGATTGTGGGATAAAGGCTTGGCACATTAGGCTTGGCACGGACAGCGAGGAGCCTGCTTGGGATTCTCTCTCCCTCTCTTTCTGTCCCTCCCCCACTTGCATGCACAGGCATGCACACATGAGCTCTCTCCCTCTCTCAAAATAAATAAACATTTATTTTAAAAAAAAGAATGTAAGAGAAGGAGAAAAGCAGCCCATGTCATCCAGGAACTGGCTTGGTTCCCTCAGCTCCTGGTGAACATAAATGTCTTCATAGAATATCAGCATCAAGTAAGACCATGGGATGACCTGGATAAAAGCAAAAACAAGTCCACTCTGTAATCAGATCTGCACACAAAGACATCATCCAAGTCACAAAATATTGGCTATCTCCCATCTCCAGGCCAATATGACAACTGCTGTTTCTTTATTGCTTACAGCTGTAGTTTTGCTCTGGTATTACCTACCTAAAGATGAAATTAAGGTCCCAATCATAAAAGTATTCCTGACTACTGACATACATCATCCTGAACAAAACACTGCTTCTTTTAACCCATCCCTAAAATCAACTAACAAAAGTGCAAAGTCTATATAGAATAAGCTCTTCTAACACCTTTTTTTGGAGACAGTCCGTGGTTCCATGGTGCATTTCTCTCTTGCTGAATGGAGTAATAAATCCAGTTTGTATTTAACTGTTATGTATGTTCTAAGTAGTATTTGGCTGGTATTGACCTGTGTATAAAATATGAATGTTTACATGGATATAAAGACATAGATACTACTTTATTCTATAAAGCTGAATCTGTTTTGAGCACATTTTTAGACACATTTTCAATAAAGAATATATACAAGTTTGAGCTGAAAGCCCCAGTGGAGACTGACAGGTGGAATGGGATGGATTTGAGGGTCAGTTATTGTGGAGGCAGGGCACACTGTGTATGTGTGTTCATGGGGGTAAAGTTGTGTGGGAGGAGAATAGAATTTGCCCTGATGAAGTAGAGCCTTCAGTGATTGGATCAAAGAGAAGGTGTTTGTGGTTCTGCCTGCCTCTCCACAAAGAGGCTGGTGACCAGACTGTGGAAGAGACCATCACAAGGTTGGTGGCAGGGGGAGTGGAAAGTGGTAACACCATAACCCCTGAGGAATCCAAGTGAAGGGATCAGCAGCAATTCATTATGCTGCTATTGCAATTCTTCTGTAAGTTCCATAATTATTTCAAAAGAAATTTTTTAACTTTATTTTCTATTTTTTAAAATTTACATCCAAATTAGTTAGCATATAGTGAAGCAATGATTTCAGAAATAAATTCCTTAATGCCACTTACCCATTTAGCCCATCCCCCCTCCCACAACCCCTCCAGCAACCCTCAGTTTGTTCTCCATATTTATGAGTCTCTTCTGTTTTTCCTCCTCCCTGTTTATATATTATTTTTGTTTCCCTTCCCTTATGTTCATCTGTTTTGTCTCTAAAGGCCTCATATGAGTGAAGTCATATGATTTTTGTCTTTCTCTAATTTCACTTAGGATAATACCCTCCAGTTCCATCCACGTAGTTGTAAATGGCAAGATTTCATTCTTTTTGATTGTCGAGTAATTAGTACTCAAAAGTTCTTCTGGTTCCCCACCAAGTGAGCTTGCTAATATATGAAGATAGTCAGTTTATTCTCAATATTACCCAGTTTTTATCCTTAATGAATTATTTGGCCTTCTGTGTATCAATTTTCACCATATTTGTTTTTTATCCCAGGATCCTCTTGGGATACATAAAAATTCAGTATTCCAGGGTAGGATCTTCAGCTTGCACATGTCCAATCTGGAACAGCCCTTGTGACTCCAGAACAGGCTGAGTCAAAAGGACCACGACATTTTGGTTTCATGACTATATGGACATCCAGAGCCCTAGTGCATTGGAAGGGGTCCAGCCGAGAAGTGTTTGTGTGGAGGCTTGGCCAGAGATTTTAGGTTGGAGCTGTTCTCATAATGGTTGGGCCCTAGGGAATTGAAGTTACACATCTGGTTTCCACAGTAAACATATTCTGAGTGAATAGAAATACTGGAAGAACCTTTGTCCTCCCTGTAGCCATTTTTTTCCCTTATTGCATTTCTGACTATGTCTTTGTTCACCCTAAGAAGTCATGGATTACACTCAGGAGGTACCAAGTGATGGGTGTCAAGATCCCACTCTGTCCTGTGCTCAGTGACAGCCATTAGCATGGCATATTCCAAATGGGAATATCCATGGGATAGTCCATGGGAGACGTCCTCTCCCTGAGCTTGGTGCTTGGCTGTTTGTAGTGAGGGGTGGAGTAAGGGAAGAGAGCTTGCCTCATTTCCCAGTCTGATTGAGGTGCCTTTGTTCTGATAAACAGTGCACACAAAAGCAGTAGGCTCCAGAATCTGGTCATCACAGAAAGAGCCCTTTACTGAAGATGGCACCAATGCCTGTTTCCATACTTTAGAGAAACAGTTGGGGGCACCTCACAGGTACCACACAGACAATGCTCACTCCATCCCTGATGTGGAAAAAGCAAGGCAAACAAAGACCCAGGGCTCTCCAGGTCCTTCTTAGGGAAGAAGACAGGCCTTGGATGACAGGTCTCCCAGGAGGAGAATGTAGAGGGTTCTTTGGCTAAGACCTGTGGGTTTCGTCCCACAGCCAGATTTCTGGGAGATGGTGCTGGGAAGTTGTTTCTAAATAATTCCCCTTCCATTCATTCAATGGTCTTGGTCTCCTCTTACATCTTTACACTTTTCTCTTGTACAAAAAAGGTCTCCTAGAATCCATTCAAAGTCCGTGTCTCACAATCATATCCTCTGCCTTCCACCTGGCTGTAAGGTCTAATCTTTCTGACTGTGGAAGAGATATTGTCATCGTGGTGATATTAATTAATTGTGTTTCAGAAATATGTTGCGACCCAATGGTCCTGGATAATTGAACTGCCCAGCAGAGGATGTTTGTATAGACTGGGCCAGAGGTTTGGGGAGGGAGATGGCCTCTGTCTGTGTCGAGGTGAAATGAAGTAAGATTCTTACCTAGTTGATCCCAATTCCCGATGGAAAAGTCTAGATTTGGCCCTCCTTACACACATTCCCTCCCGTTGCTGTATTTCTGGCTATATTTTTCTCCCTTAGGAGTCATGGATCCATCCCTCATTCAGCTGGCAACCCTTGGTAGGCCGCAAACTCCCACTCTGCTCCTGGGCTCATTGAGACGTACCAGGCTCTGATCTAAAAAGGGAAAGAAGGCCTTTAATCCGGAGTGCTGGGCGATTGGGCTGTTGTGGTATGGAAGGGGAAGGCAAAGTACCCTCCCTCACTGACCTGGATGATTGACTTGCCTTTATTCTGATAGCAGACATTTTGCACATGGGCAGCAGGGCCAGGAGGTAGTCAGCATGGGGAAAGCCCTTTCCAGGAATAGTGAACAATGTCCTTGTTCCAGACTCCTGAGCAACAGCCAGCAGAGCCCAATAGCTACAGGTCATGCACTGATACCTCTACCAACCGATAGAAAAAGCGGGAGGGACAGACATAACTAGAAATCTCTGGCTCCTAAGGAAACAATGCACACTTCTTGCTAACAGTCGCTCCCAGCTGTAGTCATTCAGAGGGTTCCCTTTGCCTAACCCCACAAGCATTTCTTCTTCCAGATTCAACCAGGTCGATGGGGACTGTGCTGGGCACTTCATTCTCAACATTTCCCACATCTCATGCGTGAAGAACTCTGACCATCTGTGTCTCCATGTCCACCCATTACCCTGTTATTGAATAAGGTTCTGAATGAAATATATTCAGAGCCATTGTCTTAGAGTAATATTCTCTTCTTTTGGCTTGTGAGTCTGGTGGAGACCTTGTGATGGTGAGACAGGTATTGCAATGGGACCCTCTCAATCGGGTTTCAGAACATAGGGTGTATGAAGGCGCTGAGGCAGAATACTTGCGGTAGGCTCAGCCAGAGATTAGGGATGGAATCTGCCTCATGGATGGGAAGAGGGTAGGGAATATAGATTATCTCCTTCCTCTGTTTGACCCATATCCATTTGAATGCAGAACTTTGTCCTGGGAGTCATTACTAACCCATTGCTGCTTTTCTAATTTGGTCTTGATTCACACACCAAGACCTTGGGGCTGTCCCATACACAACCAGTGTCCATGGATTGCAGGTGAGTTTCCAGGCAGTTCCTGACCCAATGCAGTGCTCTAAGATTCTGATGTCTGAGAGGACAGCTAGCAGTCCTGTCACTGAGCCCTCAGTACTGAGCAAGCTAAAGTCATCATGAGAATGGGGAGCCACACTGACTCCCACCCCTAATTGATGGAGATACACTCATTTGGAAAAAGAGTCTGTGCAGGTGCAGTTTGCGGCATGACCTGATCAGAGCACAAAAATCCGAGGCCTCCATTATTCCTTCAAGTAGAGAGGGGAAAGCCCTGGCTTTGGATGTCTTTCCTGCCATCCTATCGGCAGATAGGGGCAGCAGAGATGCAGCAGGGTGTATGTGGAGCACTGAGGTGTTGTGTTTGCTAGGTGTGTGGTGTATGGAAAGGGCATGTGTATGTGGATTGTCAGCAATACGTCTCTGGTGTATGTGTGTTGTGTGCATTTCTGTGCATGGTATATGTGAAAGTGTGTGTGGGGAGGTGAACTGCTTGTGCTGTATACGTCGTGTGGTGTGTGTGGTGTCTGGACCATGTGACGGATAGTTTGTTTATGTGATGTGCTTTGTGTATGTTCCATGTAAATTGCGCATGTCATTTATACGTAGGGTGTGTGTCCAATGCGATTTTGAAAGCAGTGTCATCGTGTGGCACGTGGGAGGTTTGAATGCGTGTGGTACTTGCCGTGTGTTGTGGTAGGCTTTGTCCCTGTGCGGCGTGTTGGTGTTTATGTGTTTCTCAGGCACTGTGGCAGGTGGAAGTGCGGTGTTTGTGGTGTGTAAGACGAGGTAGGTGTGCGGATTGTGTTTGGTGCGTAGACCTTGGTGAGTTGGTTACAGTGTCTGTTGTGCGCTGGGTGTGAAACAAGAGAATTTGGTGTGTTGGTTGAGAGGCAGGTTCTCCACATTGTTGTCTCCCAGGATTGAGGGTATGGAACTTTCCTTAGAGTTCCTCGAATAGGGTTTCAAACATGTCTAACGTAGTGAAACAAGATGTTGAGCGAAAGATGGTTTCTTCGTGGTTTATTTTCAAGGCGCTGAGTGTATGGTACTGTCATTATGCATTCAGGCCTAGATTTTCTATCCCTTCTCAGCTGGGGAACAAGAGGCTAGTTGAACGATGCTTTCTTTCTCCACAGTGTTTTATCACAGAGTTGAGTATATACACGGTACTTTCCCTTAAAGGGAAAGGCTTAAAGCCCCGTATATGTTTTCAAAAACGTCCATTGCGGAGTGAAACAAGTTAGCTCAAAGACGTATTCCCCAGGGTGTTTCATACGGTTTCCTACACTCTCGCTGTAGGCCCTGCCTGTGTTTTGAAACAGTTCTCACTGAGTGAAACCCCATGTTCGTTGACAGATGGTTTCACCACATGTTGTCTCACAGGGTTGGGTACATGGCAAAAGTTTCGGTGTCGGCCTGGCATGGCTTTGAAACACTTGTAACTTAGTGAAACAAGGTGTTAGTTGAAGGATGCTTTCCCCACGGTGTTGGTTGCCAGAGTTGAGTACATGGTAGCACTTTAGGCCTAGGCCCCGCGTAGGTCTTCACACACTTCTGGCATAGTGAAACCAGATGTTACTTGAGTTTCCCCACAGTATTTCCCCCCCCACCCGAGGAGCCGAGCTCATAGTTCCCAGCATTGGTTTACACGCCCTTCTAACTGAGCGAAACAAAATTTTCATTGGAAGATATTTACCCCACAGTGATGTCTCACAGAGTTGTGTCTATGGCTTGTCCACGCATGGTTTTCAAACACTTCTAAAGTAGGGAAATCAGATGGTAGTTGAAAGACGGTTTCCCCACAGTGTTGTTTCACAGAGTGTAGTGTGTGGCACTTAGTTTACTGTAGGCCTCGCATAGGTTTTCAAACAGTTGTCTCTTGGTGATATCAGACGTTACTTGAAAGGCTCTTTCACCACAGTGCCGTTTCACAGAGTGGACTGTATGGCACTATCCGCCTAGGACCCGCATGGGAAGTCAAAAGTTTCTAACAGTGATAGCAGATTTGAGGGGAAATGTGGTTTCTCCACCGTGCTGGTTCGTGGTTGCGTATATGGCACTTTCCGGGCAGGCCCTGCATAGGTTTTCAAACTCTTCTAACTTTGTGAAACCAGACGTTAGTTGAAAGAGTTTTCCTCCACAGTACTCTTTCACACTGTCGAGTGTACGTCGCTTTCCACATCATCCCCTCCCCCTGCGCCCCCCCCCCAGGTTTTCATACATTTCTACCTTAGTGATACAAGATGTTAGTTCAAAGTAGATCTTCACAAAGTGCAGTTGGACAGAGATGAGTATATGGCACTTCTGGCATTGGCCCCACAGAGGTTTAGAAACACCTCCAACTTAGTGAAACGAGATGTTAGTTGAAAGATGGTTTCCCCACTGTGTTGTTTCACAGAGTAGAATATACGGCACTTACCCTGTCGGACCGCCTAGGTTTCCAAAGCCTTGTCACTTATTGAAACCTCAGGTCAATCGACAGATTGTTTCACCACAGTGTTGTTTTACAGAGTTGAGTGTATGGCACTTCCAGCATTGGCCCCGCAAAGGTTTTCGACACTTGTAACTTAGGGAAGCAAAATGTTAGTTGAAGGATGGTTCCCCACAGTGTTGTTTCACAGAGTTGAGAACACGGCACTTTAGGCATAGGCCCCGCATAGTAGTCCAACACTTCTAACAGACACTAGGTGTTACTTGAAAAGAGGGTTTCTCCACAGTATTTTTCACAGAGTCGGGTTTATATCAATTTCCTCACAGTCCCCAGCACTGGTCTGCAAACACTCCTAACTTACTGAAACATGATGTTAATCGAAAGATGTTGATCCCACAGTGTTGTTTCACAGAGTTGAGTACATGGCGCTTTCTGACTGGGACGTGCATCAGTTTTCAAATCAAACACTTCTGAACTAGGGAAATCAGATGGTGGTTGCAAGGTGGTTTCATCACACTGTGGTTTCACAGTTGACTAGATGGTACTTCCCTCATAGTTCCCCACGTGGGTTTTCAAACACTATCCAACTTAGAGAAACAAGACTTTAGTTGAAGATGGTTTCCCCAAAGCTTTGTTGGACAGGGTTGAGTATATGGCCCTTCTCCCTGGAGCACCTGTAGGTCACTTAGTGAAACAAGATGGTGGTTGAAGAGGTTTCCCCACAAGGCTGTTTCACAGACTCATACGGCACTATCTGCATAGTCCCCGTGTGGGCTTTCAAACACTTCTAACTTCGGGGCACCAGACGTTAGTTGAAAGATGCTTTCTCTACAGGCTTCTTTCACAGAGGTGAGTGTATTGCACTGTGTTCATAGGCCTCGCATGAGTCTTCAAACACTTCAAACTCAGTGAAACAAAGTTTAGGTGAAAGAGCGCCTCCCCCAACAGTCTTATTTCAGGGGGTTGAGTATTTGGCACTTTGTATGTAGGTCATGCTTGGGTTTTCAAACTACGTTAACGGTGTAAAACCAGATGTCAGGTGAAAGGTGCTTTCCCCACAGTGTGCTTTCGCAAAGGTGAGTGTACGGTACTTTCCTCATAGGGCGGGCGTAGGTTTTCATACACGTCTCACCGAGCGATGTTAGTGGAAAGATGGTTTCCTCACAGTGTTTTTCCACCGATTTCAGTACATGGCACTTTCCACATGTCCCTTTCCACATCGGTACCCACAAAGGTTTTCAATCACTTCTACCTTAGTGATAAAAGATGTTGCTTGAAAGACGGTTTCCGCCAAGTGCTATAGAAGGCATTTTCGGCACAGGTCCCGCAGACATTTTCAGACACTTCTGAGTGAACCGAGATGTTAGTGGAAAGACGGTTTCCGCACGGTGTTGTTGTTTCACAGAGTCGAGCACCTGGCACTCGCCGTCTAGGCCCCGCATATGTATTCCAACCCTTCTGACTCAGGGAAGGATTGTTTCTCCACAGTGTGGGTTCACAGAGTTAAGTGTATGGCTCCTTGCACGTAAGCCATGCAAAGGATTTGAAACCATTTTCACTTTGTGAAACAAGATGTTAACTGAAGGATGTTTATCCCACAGTGCTGTCTCATAGAGTTGAAAACACGTGCTTTCTGCCTAAGATGCGCACAGTTTTTCAAACACTTCTAACCGTGAAACAAGATGTTAGTTGAAAAATGGCTTTTCCACAGTAATCTCTCACAGTGTCAATAAGTCCCTTTCCTAATCGTTCTCCGCGTAGCTTTTCAAACACGTCCAACTGAGTGATGCAAGAGAGTAGTTGAAAGATGCTTTCCGCAAAGTGCAGTTTGACAGAGTTGAGTATATTGCACTTTGGGCATAGACCCCACGGAGTTTTGAAAACCTTTTAATTTTAGGGAAACGAGATGATAGTTGAAAGATGGTTCCCCCGCAGTGTTGTTTGAAAGATGGTTTGTCCACATTATTCTCTCACGGCGTCGAGTATATGTCACTGTCCTGATCGTTCCCCACATAGATTCTCAAAAATTTCTAATTTAGTGAACCGAGATGTTAGTGGAAAGACGGTTTGGCGACAGGGTTTTTTCACAGAGTTGAGAATATGGTCCTTGGCCTGTAGGCGCCGCACTTGTCTTCAAAGAGTTGTCGCTTAGTGAAACCTGATGTTAGTGGGAAGTTTTTCACCACAGGGTTGTGTCACAGAATTGACCATTGGGCACTTTCACCGCAAGCCCAGCAAGTTTGTCAAGGAGTTCCAACAAAGTGAAGTGGGATGTTAGCTGCAAGGTAGTTTCCCCACAGCGTTGCTTCAACAGAGGTGTGTCAATGGCACTGACCGCGTAGGCCCTGCATAAGTGTCCAAACAGTTCTCACTTAGTGAATTTAGATGGTAGTTGAAAGACTGTCTCAACACAGTGTAGATTGCCAGAGTGGCGTATAAGGCACTTTAGGTGTCGGCCACATAAGCAGTTTGAACCACATCTACCATAGGGAAACCTGATGATTTTTGAAGGATAGTTTCAGCACAGTGTCTGTTCCATTCAGAGTTGAGTATTCGGCACGTTGGTCATTGGCCCCGCAGAGTTTTTCAAACGCTTCGAACTTCTGAAGCAAGATGTTCGTTGAAGGATCGTTTCCACACAGAGTGTCTTTGCCAGAGTTGAGTAAAAGGCACTATCCCTCAGGCCACCCATGTATGTGCCAACGAATTTGTGACTTAGTGAAGCCAGGTTTTGGGTGATGGCTTCCCTTCAGTGTTGTTTCCACAGAGTAGAGTATATGGCACTTACGTTGTAGCCCCCGCGTAGATTTTCAAGGAGTTCTCACACTAAGGTGAAATCAGGAGTTGGTTGAAAGAGAGTTTCACCAGAGTGTTGTCTCCCAGAGTGGAGTATATGGCACCATCCGCCTTGGTCCCGAATGTGTATTCAAGCGTTTCGAACTTCGTCCAAGCAGATTCTAGGGGAAACATGCTTTCCCCACCGTGATGTGTCCAGAGTTGCGTCCATGGCGCTTTCCACAGTAGTTCCATGCATAGCTTTTCAGAGTCTTTGTGAAACTGGATAGTTAGTTGAAAGCTGTTTGTCCATGCTGTTTATTCGCAGAGTTGATTACCTGGCCCTGGCCACCTAGTCCCCGCCTATGTTTGAATACGCTTCTATCGAGTGAAACGAGATGTTAGTTGAAAGACGGTTTGTCCACAGTGTTCTCTCAGTGTCGAATGCATGCCACTTTCCACATCGTTCCCCGTATAGGTTTTCAAACACTTCGAACGTAGTGATACGAAATGTTGGTTGAACGACTGTTTCCGCAAAGTGCCGTTTGCCAGAGCCGAGAGTATATGGCAGTTCCGTCACAGGCCCCGCATAGTTTTTGAAACCCTTCTAACTTGGCGAAACGAGGTGACAGTTGAAAGACGGCTTCCCCACGGTGCTTTTGCACCAACTTGAGTATATGGCACTTACTGTGTAGGTCCTGCCTAGGTTTTCAAAGAAGTCTCTCTCACTCAGTGAAACTAGATGTGAGTTGAAAGATGGTTTCACCACAGTGTTCTTTCACAGAGTGGAGTATAGGTCACTTTTGGCATAGGCCCCGAAAGGGTTTTCAAGGAGGTCTGTCTCAGTGAAATCAGATGAGCGTTGAAGGAGGGTTTCAAAACAGTGCTGTTTCACAGAGTGGAGTATACCGCACTATGTGCCTAGGCCCCGCACGTGTAGTCAAACTTTTCTAATTTAGTGAAATCAGATCTTAGATGAAATGTGGTTCCTACTCAAGTGTTGTTTCGAGAGTTGAGCATATGGCTCTTTCCTTGTAGGTGATCCATATGTTGTCAAACTATTTTAACTTGCAGCCAGATGTTAGGTGAAAGATGCCTTGTCTTCTGTGTTTTCGCACGTAGTTGAGTATGTGGACCTTTCCGCATAGTTCCTGCATAGGTTTTCAAATCCTTCTTAGTGAAACAAGATGGTAGTTGAAAGGTGGTTTTGTCCACAGTATTCTCTCACAGAGTCGTGTATACGTCACTTTCTGCAGCGTTCCCCGCGTATGTTTTCAGATACTTCTAACTTAGGGAAACAAGCCGTTAGCTGATAGATTGTTTTTGCCAAGTGCCGGTCGACGCGGCTGAGCATATGGCTCTTTTGGCCTAGGCCCTGAATACGTTTGCAAACAGTTCTCACCTGGCGAAATCAAGATGAGGGTTGAAAGATAGTTTCAAAACACTAGTGCTTGGCAAAGTGCTGGTTGGCAGAGTTGAAGCTATGGCAGGTCCGGCATTGTTTCTGAAACAATTCTAACTTCGTGAAATGAGACAGTTAGTGGAAAGAGCATTTCCCCACAGTGTTGTTTCACAGAATCCAGCCTATGACACTCTCTGCCTAGTCCCCGCATTGCTCTTCAAACAACTCTAACTTAGTGAAAGGACATGTCAGTTGAAAGATGGTTTCCCTACAATGTTGTTTCACAGAGTTCAGTATATGACACTCTGCCCAGGCCCCGTATATGGTTACCACCACGCCTAACTTTGTGACGAGAGATCTTCCTTGCAAGACGGTATCCCCACAGTGTTTCACAGAGTAGAGGATATGGCACTATCCGCATAGTCCCCGCCAGGGATTTCAAACACTTCTACCTTAGGGAAACGAGATGGTAGTTGAAAGATAGGTTCCCCAAAGTGCTACTTGACAGAGTTGAGTACATGTAACTTTCCTCATAGGCTGTGCTAGGTTGTGCAACAACTGCCAAGGTAATGCAACAAGATAGTAGTTGAAGGATGGCTTCCTCACAGTGTTTTCACACGGTCGAGTAGATGGCACTTTCCGCTTAGACTCCCGATAGATTTCCAACACTTCTCACTTAGTGAAACATGCTGTAAGTGGAAAGATGGTTCGGCACCACTGTTGTTTTATGGCACTCTCCTCATGCTTCCCTGCATGGGTTTTCAGACACTTCTATCTTAGTGAAACAAGAGGCTCGTTGAAAGACGGTTTGTCCACGGTATTGTCTCCCAGTCTCGGCTGTATGTCCTTTTCCACATCGTTCCCTGCATAGGTTTTTAACAATTCTCACTCAGCGATACAAGATGTCAGTTGAAAGCTGGGTTCCGCAAAGTGCAGTTTGAGAGTTGAGTGTGTGGCACGTTGGGCATAGGCCGCGCTTATTCTCTCAAACACTTGTCACAGTGAAAGCAGATGTTAGTTGAAAGACGGTTTCCCCTCAGTGTTGTTTCTCCGCGTTGAGTATACGGCACTTACCCTGTAGTCCTCGCATAGGTTTCAAGCGGTACTCACCTAATTAGCGAAACCAGATGTTAGTTGAAAGATTGTGTCACTGCGGCGTTGTTTTCAAGAGTGGTTTCAAAGAGTATGACACTTTGGGAATAGGCCCTGCATAGGTTTTCAAACACTTCCAACTTGGTGAAACGAGATGTTAGCGGAAAGATGGTTTGTCCACAGGAGTCTCTCACAGTGTCATGTATATGTCCCTTTCCACATCGTTCCATGAATGGGTTGTCCAACATTTTGAACTCCGTGATGCAACATTGAGTTCAAAGATGGTTTCCGCACAGCGCAGCGTGATAGAACTGGGAGTGTGGCACTTTCGGCATCGGCCCCGCCTAGTCTTTCAGACCCTACTGACCTAGTGAAAACGAGACGTTTACTTGCAAGATGGTTTTCTCCCACCCCCCCCCCAATGTTGCTTCTTAGAGTTGCGTATATGGCACTTGCCGTATAGCCCCCTCCCCACACGCATCGGTTTTCAAACAGTTCTCAGTGAAATCAGATGTTAGTTGAAAGGATGCTTTACCATGGTGTTATTTCAGAGCGGAGTGTATGGCACTTTACGTGATGGCCCCATAAGGGGTTTCAAACACACCGAACCTAGAGAAACCAGATGTTTGTTGAAAGAGTCTTTCACCCCAGTGTTGTTTCACAGAGTTGAGTCTATGGCACTGTCTGCCTAGGCCCCGCATGTGTAGTCAAAAACACTTTTCCCTTAGTGAGACCAGATATTAGGTGAAAGATGTTTTCCCCACAGTGTTGTTTCACAGAGTTGAGTTTGTGGCCCTTTCCCTGTGAGTGATTCATAAGTTTTCAAACTATCTTAACTTACTTTGTGAAACCAGATGTGAGTTGAAAGACGCTGCATCTCCACGGTGTTGTGTTTTGTTTTGTTTTGTTTTTTTCTTTCACAAAGTTGAGTATATGTCGCTTTCGGCATAGGCCGCACACAAGTTTTCCAACCCTTCTCCCTTAGCGAAACAAGATGGTGGAAAGACGGGTTTCCCCACAGTGTAGTTCCCAGATTACGGTATATGGTGCTTTCCGCATAGGTCCCGCATAGGTTTTCAGACAGTTCTCAGGTGAAACGAGATGTTAGGTGAAAGATAGGTTGGTTCCCCAAAGTGCTGCTTGACCGGGTTGAGTGGCACTTTACCCACAGGTTCCGCATAAGTTTTCAAGTACTTCTAACTTAGTGAAACGAAATGTTACTTGAGAAATAGTTTCCACACAGTGTTTCACTGTGCTGAGTATACGGCACTTTCCGCACAGGGGCGGGAGAGTTTTCGAGCACGTCTAACTTGGGGACAGCGGGTGGTAGTTTCTTTGAAAGAAGCTTTCCCCACAGTGTTGTTTCACAGAGTTGAGTGTACGGCACTATCCTCCTAGGCAACACATTGTTTCCATCAATTCTTAGCAGAAGGAGATGGAAGGAGCCAGATCGCTCCCCATAGTGCTCCTTGACAGATTTGAGTATATGGCACTTTCCGCGTAAGCTCCACATTGGTTTTCAAAGACGTGTAACTTAGTGAAACGTGATGTTAGTGGGCAGACCTATTCCCCTACGTGCTGTTTGACAGAGGATAATGGCACTTTACTCTTGAGCCCCACAGTTTTCCCACACTTCACTTGTGCAACGAGATGTTTGTTTAACAACGGTTTCAGCACAGTGATGTGTGACAGAGTTGAATGCCTGGCACTTTCCGTGTAGGCCCCTCATGGGTTTTCCAAGACTTCCAACTTAGTTGAACCAGTGGTTTTTGAAAGTTAGTTTCCCTACAATGATGTTTCACAAAGTTAAGTCAACGGCGTGTTCTTTATACTAACAGACCCAGGATTTCTCCACTTGTAACAGTGAAACATGATATGAGTTCCAAGATTCCTACACAGTGTTGTTTCACAGTGTTGCCTCTAGGGCACTTTCCTTGTAGGTGTCGCACGGGTTTTTCAAACACTTCTTAGTGAGCCAAGGTGTCAGTTGAAAGATGGTTTCCCCACAGTGCGGCTCTACAGATCGCAGTATAAGGCACTTCACTCCTAGGCCCCCTTAGGTTTGCAAACACATCCAACTCAGGGAAATAAGATGTTAGTTGAAAGATGGTTCGTCCACAGTATTCTCCCACCGTGTCGAGTATATGTCACTTTCCACATCGTTCCCCACATGGGTATTCAACCATGTCTAACTTGGCGGTACGACATGGTAGTTGAAAGATGATGGTTTCTGCATGGTGCTGTTTGAGAGACTATAAGGCACTTTCGGCAAAGGCCCCGCAAGTTTTCCAAACATTTCTAACGTAATGAAAAGAGGCGTTCGTTGAACGTTAGTTGAACGTTTCATTGAACTGTTAGTTCCCCACAGTGTTGCCTCAAAGAGGAGACCAGACGGCGCCTCCCTTGTGGGCACCATATAGGTTTAAATCACTTACTGAAACCAGGCGTAAGTTGAAAGGTTGTTTCACCACAGTGTTGCCTCACAGAGTTGACTGTACGGTAGTATCCCAATAGGCCCCGCAAATCGTTCAAACACTTTTAGTGTACTGAAGCCAGATGGTAGTTGAAAGACAGTGTCAGGACGCTGTTGTTTCACAGTCTTGAGCTTATGGCGCTTTCATGGCGGACCCCCATGGGTTTATAGACACTTCTAACAGCGAAACCAGATGATATGTGAAGATGCGTCCCCCACAATGTTGTTTTACAGCGTTCAGCTTATGGCACTATCCGCATAAGCCCCCGCATGGGTTTTTCAAACACGAAGTTCGAAGTTTGTGATAACGTTTGCGGGGGGGAAATGGTGACTGTGACATACCCTCCATCCTGTGTAAAAGTATTGTGGAGAGACGTTCTGTCAACTAAAATCTCGTCTCCCTGAGAAGTGTTTCAAATGCTATGCGGGGAACGATGAGGAAAGTGACAGATACTCGAGGGCGTGAGAGAATACCGGGGGCGAACCAACGTTCAACTAACATCTGGTTTCACTGAGTGGGAACTCTTTCAAAACCTATGCGGGACCTACACGGTAAGGGCTGTATACTTAAATCTGAGAGAAACAATGTGGAGAAAGCACTTTTCGCCTACCTACCATCTAGTGTCACAAAGGCAAAATGCTTTGAAATTCTTCGCAAAGACCTACAAGGAAAGGGCCATACCCTCAACTCTGTGAAACGGCACTGTGGGGAGACCATCACCCCAAATCTGGTTTCACGAAGTTAGAAAGGTTTGGGTACAGTGTATGCGGGGCCTAGGATAGTGCCGTTTGCTCAACTCTGGCAAAAGATACTGTGGGGAAACCATCCTTCAACTAACAACTTGTTTCCCACTTACAAGTGTTTGAAAACCTATGTGGGGTTTGATAACCTATGTGACGAAAGTTCCATGTGCTCAACTCTGTGCAAGAACGGCGTGCTGAAACTTCACCAGCACACATCAGGTTTCACTATGTTTGGTGTGTTTGAAACCCCGCAGGGGTCCGACACATTAAGTGCCATATACACCACTCTGTCCACCCACACTGCGGTGAAGCACTCAACCAACATCTGATTTCACTCACTGAAAACTCTTGGAAAGCCTATGCGGAGCCGACACGGTACGTGCCATTTACTCAACTCTGAAGCAACTGTGGGAAACCATCTTGCAAGTAACATCTCCTTTCACTTAGAACTGTTTGACAAACTCTGCGGGGCTTGGTCGAAGCGCCATATATTCACTTCTGTGAAACAGCCCTGGGGTGACAAACTTTCCAACATCAGGTTTCACTAAGTGAGAACTCTGAAAACAAATGCAGCGCCTACATGTTGTGCGCTAGATACTCAACTCGGTGAAACAACACGGTCGCCATACCATCTCTCAACTAACATCTCGTTTCACTCAGAAATGTTTGAAAAATCTGTGCAGGGAACGATGAGGACAGTGACTTATACTCGACACAGTGACAGATTACTGTGGAAAAACCGTCTTTCAACCAACATCTTGTTTTCACCGTTAGAAGTGTTTGAAAACCTATGTGCATCTTAGGCGGAAAGTGCCATGGACCCCACCCTGTGAAACAACATTGGGGACAAAGTATCTTTCACCTAACATCTGATTTCCCCAACCAAAAAAAAAAAAAAAAAAAAGTGGTTTCAGCTCTTTTGCACGACCTACCAGGAAGGAGGCAAGCACTTAACTCTGCGAAACGACACTGTGAGAAAAACCTTCTTTCACCTGAAATCTGGTTTCACTAAGTTCAGTTCACTTAGTTCAGAGCCTGAGGGCTCTCACTGAGCACAGGAGCAGGTGGGAGTTTCATGCGTACCCGGTTGAGCTCCCTGAGCTTCTGATAGCTCCATAGCTCCTCAGGGAGAAAACAAAATGTCGGAAATGCAGCAAGGTGAAGGCAGTGGGCATAAAGGGCTCCAAAGTTTGGCATACACAGTAGGAGTTGGGAGCCACTTGGAAAGGAGGTGTCTTACTTCGTTTGCCCTTGGCCCAAAAGAAGGCCAGCTCCCTACCCAATCTCTCTCGCCCAACCGACAAAAGAACACCCTTTGAGGGGACCCTTCCATTGGCCTGGATCTCCGAGTCACCACAACGAATTGATGAGGAATGAGCCCTGTGGCCAAAATCTTTCCCACAGTCTCCAGCCGGGAGTGAATCAGACTCCCAAGTGAAAGGCAGAGGATATGACCATGAGACAATGACTCTGAAAGGATGATGGGAAGAATCTTTCCTCTACAAGAAAGCAAAGATGTGCAAAGGTGGAGAAAGAGGGTCAGAGCTCTTCAGAGTTTGAAAGGGGAATTAATGTGGCGAAGGGAGAGTCCAGAAACAAGGTATGTCCATTGGAGTCCTTGTGGAGCCAGAGAACCTAACAAAGAGAGGGAAATTTGGCTTTTATTGTGTTTCTCCCCATCGTGTCCCAGTAGATAGGGGCAGCAGGGGCTCCGAGTTATCAAGACGTGCTTCCATGCGATGATGAAGAGGTGTGTAAGAAAAGTGGAGGAGCAGATATATGACAACAGAAATGTAAAGAAAAATTAAAGTGAAAAAGAGTAAATTGTTAGACTTACGCCTTCGTGTCAGTGTGCCAGTAAACTCTAGTGACAACTTTTCGAAGACTACTTTGTTGCTTTTTTTCAATCATGGTTTTCACCTTCTTACTAGTTGAAGTGTGGTTATGTCCTGTTATTGACATGTTGTTTTCAGTGTATTATGTTGATTTTCTGGGTTTTCTGTCTGTTTCCACAGTTTTCCTCCTTGTGGGTGCATTGACTACATCTTTCACTCGTTGGTCTCCTTCAGGTTCTGTTCATCGACTAGTTCGAGTGGTAGACGTTTCTGTTTTTACTTTTGATCACTGTTCTGACGACGTCTCAACTGTTGACCACTTATGGCGTGTCTTGAACGTGGTTCCCCTGTTATCTACCTTTTCTCATTGCTTGTCGGTTCTTTGTATCGGTGCCGATGTTTCAAACCATGTGTCCTGTTGTATTGTAAGAGTTGTGGTGCGTTTTTGAGGTCCAATAGGTGTTCGTCTTCGGGGCGCCTCGGGACGTGCTGCGGCCTGTTCAGTCTTCTGGTGCTTTTCACGGGTTTATCTCGGCCTATAGTTTTCAGCGAACTGAGCGAAAGTGAAGCGTTCGGGATCTATGGTGGCTTTCTTTTTAACACCACGTTGTTTTTCCACTGGTGAGACGTTTCTGAATACTTGCGGGGGGAGGCTTTTGCGGACTCTGTTTGTGGGGGAAACATTTTCAACTATACTGTACTCGTGCTGCCTGCGTGTGCGGTTCCAATGGGCGGGCGGGGAACGCTTCGGATTCATTCTCGAGGTGGGTGAGATACGGGGCACAAGTGTAGGGGCTCGTCCTGCAACTCTGTGAGGCTGTACTGTGGATACTCTGTGGCACTCCTAAAGCTTAATTGAAATTTTCTAGACAACAAGGGCCATGTTCTACTCGTGTCTGCACTGTGGGGAAATCTCATCTATGCTTCTGTGTGAACATGGGGCCAAACTGCGTGGGCTTGGTTTCACTCTGTTTGTTGTGTGTTTGAAAACTGTGGGGTGTCTACTTGTTGCCGCACACATCTTTCTGTGGGTGGGTTTGTTTTGAAACTCCGCGGGGCGACACACTCATTGTCTGTTAGCGGTGGGTCGCCTTCTGCTCTGCTCTTCTTGGGTTTGCGTCATGAAATGTGAAAATCTTATGACAACTGTTTGACTCTTCTGCACGCCCTTTCACTTCAAACTGTTTTCTGCGGGGCTTTGCGTCGGTTTACTAATGAACTGAAACAGCAGCCCCCTGTGGGCGCTGATAAAACCTCTCGGACCTGTTTGCCACCAATCTCTCACACATCTCTCATTGTTCAAAAATCTGTGCAGGGATGAGCCAGTGACTTTGAATACTCCACAGTGACAGATTGTGTGGAAAACCGTCTTTCAACCAACATCTTTTCACAGTTATCGAAACATGGATCATGGGCGGAAGTGCTGTGAAATTGGGGACAAAGTACTCTTTCACCTAACATTCTTTCTTTCACCTACCCTTTTGCACGCTACCAGGTGCTTTGGCTCGACTGTGAGAAAACCTTCTTTTTCACTAATGACACTTATCCTTTCTGAGCTTGAGGAGCTCTCAATGGCAAATGGTTGACAGTTGGAGTATAGCTCCTCGGGATGTCGAGCGCAAGGTAGAGGTGTGGGGATGCAAGGTACCAGTGTTGGCTCAAGTTGTCGGGCATAACATTTTGGAGTGGTCTTACTTCCGTTTTTGGCCCGAGACTAGGGAAGATCTCTCTCTTAACCGACAAAAGAACACCCTTTGAGGGGATCTCATTGGCTGGATCTCCGGTTCCCCTGGTTCTACGAGCCTCATCACAGTCTGTCCGGGGTGTCCTCAGGGGGGGGGCCGGGAGGCCAGAGACCGTATGTCTGATGGGTCTTTCACAGAGATGTGCAAAGGTGGAGAAAGAGGGTCAGAGCTCTTCAGAGTTTGAAAGGGGAATTATGTGGCGAAGGGAGAGTCCAGAAACAAGTATGTCATTGGAGTCTTGTGAGCCAGAGACCCTAACAAAGAGAGGGGAAATTTGGCTTTTATTGTGTTTCTCCCCCATCGTGTCCAGTAGATAGGGGCAGCAGGGGCTCCGAGTTATCAAGAACGTGCTTCCATGCGATGATGAAGGGGTGGGGATGAGGCCTTGATGCACCATGTTTTCAAAAGGATTTTTGTGCTCTGATCAGGTCATGCAGCAAACTGCACCTGCACAGACTGTTTTTCCAAATGAGGGTATCTCCATCAATTAGGGGTGGGAGTCAGTGTGGCTCCCCATTCCCATGATGACTTTAGCTTGCTCAGTACTGAGGGCTCAGTGACAAGACTGCTAGCTGTCCTCTCAGACATCAGAATCTTAGAGCACTGCACTGGGTCAGGAATGGCCTGGAAACTCACCTGCAATCCATGGACACTGGTTGTGTATGGGACAGCCCCAAGGTCTTGGTGTGTGAATCAAGACCAAATTAGAAAAGCAGCAATGGGTTAGTAATGACTCCCAGGACAAAGTTCTGCATTCAAATGGATATGGGTCAAACAGAGGAAGGAGATCATCTATATTCCCTACCCTCTTCCCATCCATGAGGCAGATTCCATCCCTAATCTCTGGCTGAGCCTACCGCAAGTATTCTGCCTCAGCGCCTTCATACACCCTATGTTCTGAAACCCGATTGAGAGGGTCCCATTGCAATACCTGTCTCACCATCACAAGGTCTCCACCAGACTCACAAGCCAAAAGAAGAGAATATTACTCTAAGACAATGGCTCTGAATATATTTCATTCAGAACCTTATTCAATAACAGGGTAATGGGTGGACATGGAGACACAGATGGTCAGAGTTCTTCACGCATGAGATGTGGGAAATGTTGAGAATGAAGTGCCCAGCACAGTCCCCATCGACCTGGTTGAATCTGGAAGAAGAAATGCTTGTGGGGTTAGGCAAAGGGAACCCTCTGAATGACTACAGCTGGGAGCGACTGTTAGCAAGAAGTGTGCATTGTTTCCTTAGGAGCCAGAGATTTCTAGTTATGTCTGTCCCTCCCGCTTTTTTCTATCGGTTGGTAGAGGTATCAGTGCATGACCTGTAGCTATTGGGCTCTGCTGGCTGTTGCTCAGGAGTCTGGAACAAGGACATTGTTCACTATTCCTGGAAAGGGCTTTCCCCATGCTGACCACCTCCTGGCCCTACTGCCCATGTGCAAAATGTCTGCTATCAGAATAAAGGCAAGTCAATCATCCAGGTCAGTGAGGGAGGGTACCTTGCCTTCCCCTTCCATACCACAGCAGCCCAATCGCAAAGCACTCGGGATTAAAGGCTTTCTTTCCCTTTTTAGATCAGAGCCTGGTACGTCTCAATGAGCCCAAGAGCAGAGTGGGAGTTTGCGGCCTACCAAGGGTTGCCAGCTGAATGAGGGATGGATCCATGACTCCTAAGGGAGAAAAATATAGCCAGAAATACAGCAACGGGAGGGAATGTGTGTGTAAGGAGGCCCAAAGCTAGACTTTTCCATCGGGAATTGGGATCAACTAGGTAAGAAGTCTTACTTCATTTCACCTCGACACAGACAGAGGCCATCTCCCTCCCCAAACCTCTGGCCCAGTCTATACAAACATCCTCTGCTGGGCAGCTTCAATTGCTCAGGACCACTGGGTTGCAACATATTTCTGAAACACAATTAATTAATTAATAGTACCACGATGACAATATCTCTTCCTGGAGACGTACCTTCAATCCTTGGACTAGGTTGTGTACCAGACCCCATGGATTTGGCGTGTACCTGAAACCTTGTTAGAAACACAGCCTTGGGAAAGGATTACAAGGTGAGTGAAAGTTGTGCATTCAAATGGGCACAGGTCCAGTCAAGGAAGGAGATATCTATCTTCCTTTCCTCTTCCGCACACAGGAGGTGGGATCCTACCAAAATTCTGGCTTATCCCACACACAAGCATTCTTCTTGTGTACAATCACACACCCTAAGTTTGGGGATGGCCACAGAATTCTGAAATCAAATTGAAAAGGGCCCAATGCAACAATTATAGCACCATCACAAGGACACTACCAGACTCCCAAGGAAAAAGATGAGAATGGTACTCTATGACATTGGCGCTGAGCAGATTCCATGATCCATTTTTTTAAAAAATGTCTCATTGGTGGAAATGGAGACACACACTGACAGAGTTCTTCATCACACATGAGATTTGGAGAGTGTTGAGAATGAAGTAGCCAACACAGTCTGTCTTTTGTCCTAAGTCCATTTTTCCCCAGACCCTCAACTGTGGGCCCCTCTTAGGGCCAGGGCCCAAGGTAGGGTTACGGTTAGGTCTCAGGAGGTGACAAGTTTGGAACTCTAAGCAGCACAGTGGTCTCCTTGGACAGCTTCAATTTAGCGTGAAGTTCAGGCTTAGTGTATGGGTTTAGAGCTGACCATGATGTTGGCCAAGGTTGGGTTTGGCTTCAGAATCGCCCTAGTTCATCTGTATCCCTGCTTTGGAAATGGCATAGTGACTTTCCAAGTTCCATGTTGAATAATCCTACCCAGATAGGGGCTCCAAATCTGTTCTGTTCTCAGACGTAGGAATTGGGCCTCCACAGGGAAAGGGCCTTGGCTAGGGTGAGGGTTATGTCCCAGGAGATGTCAGCGGCTAAACCAACACCAGTACATTGACATCCCTGGAGGGCTGTGTTGAGGATGCCTGTTAGGGTGCAGAACAGATATAAGGTTTTGGTGCAGTGGATGCCTGATTGTGTGCTCCCAGTTTAGATTTTGGCTTCAGATCCCATTCTGAGGCTCCATGCAGGCCCTGAAAATATCATGGTTAGGTCCTGGGTCCCTGTTAGGTCCTAGGATGTGACAGGTCTGAACCCAGGCAGCAAATGGGCTACCGGAAGGTAGAGTTGAGGGCGCAGTTTTGGATGTGGGTCAGGCTTAGTCTTTGGATTCAAGGGCCGGCCTATAGGGGGGAGCCAAGCTTAGGTTTGGTCTCAGGATCTTCTTTGTGCAGCTCCATTCCTGCTTTAGAAATAGCATGGCCACTATCCAAGTTCCATGGTGAAGAATCCTACATCAGTTATGGGCTGCAAATCCGTTCTGTTCTCGGACCTAAGAATTGGCCCCCCATAGGGAACGAGCCTTGGCTACGGGTTAGGGTTAGGTTCCAGGATATTTCAGGGGCTGAATGAACATCATTCCGATGACCTCCCTGGAAGGGTGAGTTGAGGGCGACTTTTAGGATGCAAGACAGGCATAGGGTTTGGTTGCAGTGGACCCCCGATTTTGTATCCCAGGTTTAGATTTGACACTAGGTCTCCTTCTTATCTTCCATTCAGGCCCTGGAAATATTATGGTGAACTCCTGAGTTTCTTGCTCAAACAGTTTGATGCCTTGCATTGATCCTTAGTCTTTTTTTTTAAACTCAGACCTAGGACGTGGATCATGTTCGAGCCAGAGCCATGGCTAGGGTTAGTTTTGGCAACTAGGAAGGTCAAGGACAGAACCACCCACAGTACAGTGATCTCAGTGGAGGGCTGAGTTGAGGGTGCATGGTCGGGTGTGGATCAGGCTTAGAGTTGGATTCAGAAGCCAGAAGATTGGGTGGGCCAGGGTTAGGTTAGGTCCTACAATCCCTTCCTGCAACTCCATCCCAGCCATGGAAATGTTATGGTGACATTCTGGCTTCTACCCTGAAAGAGTCCATATTGGCCATTGGCCCCAAATCCATTCTTTTCTCAGACCTCTATGGTAGGCCCCCTTAGGGCCAAAGGCCTGCCTACGGTTAGGGTTAGGTCCTGGGAAGTGCCAGGTGCTAAGACTGCAGCCGTGCAGTGATCTCCCCAGAGGGTTGAGTTGAAGACGTGTGGTAGGGTGTGGGCCAGGCCTCACTTTCCCCTTGGTGCAACTCCATCCCTCCTTGGAAATGTCATGGCCATTATTTGTTCCCTCGGGATTAACCTGCGCTGGTCTTGGCCCCAAATGTGTTCTTCCTTCAGACATAAGGGGTGGGACCCCTGAGGAAAAAGCCTGGGGTAGGGTTATGGTTAGGTCTTTGGAGCTGCTGGGGCCTGAAATGACACCATTTAAGGGATCTCCCTGGAGAGATGAGTGTCAGGTACTGTTAGGGTGTGGCATACCCTTAGCATTTGTGTGTTCAGATATGACAGATAATTGTGTGTTCCAGGCTTAAATTTTCTCACTGAATCACCTTCTGCAACTCTCTTCTGACCCTGAAATGTCATGGCCATCTTCTCTTTTCCTCGTTGCATAATTCTGTGCAGGTCATGGGACCCAAAGTGTTCTTTTATCTGCTTTAGTAGGTGGGCCCCTTTCGAGATATTTTCCAATTATCAGAGAAACCACCACACACACACCACAGAAACACACTTCATATACAGTACCCTCCCCAAGGTTACACCACATATACAGAAGACACATGCCACTTCCTTTGCACATATACTACACATATACCACACAGACTGCATATATAGATATAAACATGACACAATACACATCCCTAAACCACACCTATTCTGAACAAAGCGCACACTTTGTACAAACACATACATCACATAACACAAGATTATCACACAACACCATCATACATAAACCACACACACACCACACAAATATCTTCCACAATTTACTGTACATAATATACATATAACACACACACAATCCCAAACATGTAACACACAAACACACTCCACATACATAACACATACATACCATATATGCACCACACACACCACAGTTATTTTACACAAACTACACATATGCCACACCACAAAACCATACATGCACCAATGACACAACACATGTGCCATGCAGAAATCTACATTACACGTGGACACGAATACCACAATCACAACATATACACCACACTTACAGAACACAAAAAGACACTTACAGCACCTGTAAACCACTAACACCCCATACACACACCACACATGCCATACAAATGCCATACACAGACACAAACCACATATACACAACACATACCATAAATGCAGAACAGACAAATGTTCTCAACTACAACCATTCCAAACATATACCAAACATACCACACATGTACCTCCTGACTCATACCAAGACACCGCACACACCTTGTGATTAAATGTCTGAAACTACACTTTTCAAGTGTCTTTCACATTCATCTCATAGGAAGGTTGTTGAAACATTCTTTATTAGTGTGTGTTGGGAGAGCTAATATGGCAGAAGTGTATCTCATCCCTTGATATGAGATAGCTTGATAGCTAGCACATCATTCTAATACTCAAGAAATCAACCTGAAGACTGACGGAACAAAGTCCGCAACTACATGGAGAGAAGAAGCCACATCAACGAAGGTAGGAAGTGCAGAGAGGTGGTTTGGGGGAGAAACAGATAAAGGGTGCTGCAGAGGAGATGTAGCCTGCATTGGGGAAAAGGGTGACAGAGAAAGGAGCACACAGGGGAACACACAAGGTGAGTATTTCCCCTGTGAAATACGTGAAAATTTGATCAACATCACTCCTCATCAGGGAAATACATATCCAAACTGCAATGAGATACCACCTCACTTCTGTTAGAAGGACTAAAATTAACAACACAAGAAACAACAGGTGTTGACAAGGATGTGGAGAAAGGGAAACCCTCTGACACTGTTGGTGGGAATGCAAACTGGTACAATGACTCTGGAACACAGTAAGAAGTTTCATAAACTGTTAAAAATAGGACTACCCTAGTGCACCTGGGTGTCTCAATCAGTTATGCATCTGACTCTTGCTATCCACTCAAGTCAGGATCTCAGGGTCATGGGATTGAGCCCTCTTTGGGCGCTGCACTGACATTGTGGATCTTGCCTGAGAGTCTCTCTTCCTCTCTCTCTCTGCCCCTCCCCACTTCTTTCTCAAATAAACTAATTACTTTGAAAATCGCCCTTTAAAAAGAACTATCCTATTATCCAGCAATTGCACTTCTAGATATTTACCCAAAGTTTACAAAAATAACAACTTGAAGAGATACGATGGTTTTAGCTGCATGATGAACAATAGCTAAAATGGAACAGATATAGATATAGATACAAATAGATATAAAGAGTGCACTTTGTAATGTGTACTGGGTATTGTATGGAAAGGTGGAATTATTGAATTATACCCCTGAAATTCATATTACACTGTATGTTAACTAACTAGAATTTAAATAAAAAATTTTAAAAAAATTCTATATTAGCCATAGAGAAAGGTCCTGTGCTGAAGTGCCTAAAGAATCACTGTGCTTCAAGTGACACTCTTTTTTAAAAAATATAATGTATTGTCAAACTGACTTCCATACAACACCCAGTGCTCATCCCAACAAGTGCCCTCCCCAATGCCCATCATCCATTTTGCCCCTCTCTCCCGCCCCCCATCAACCCTGTTCTCTGTATTTAAAAGTCTCTTATGGTTTGCCTCCCTCCCTCTCTGTAACTTTTTTCTCCTTCCCCTTCCCCTCCCCCATGGTCTTCTGTTAAGTTTCTCAAGATCCACATATGAAAGAAAACATATGGTATCTGTCTTTCTCTGACTGACTTATTTCACGTAGAATAATACCCTCCAGTTCCATCCATACTGCTGCAAATGGCAATATTTCATTTTTTCTCATTGCCAAGTAGTATTCCATTGTTTTTAGCAGCACTTTCAACAATAGCCAAATTATGGAAAGAGCCTAAATGCCCATCAACTGATGAATGGATAAAGAAGATGTGGCTCAAGTGATATTCTTGTCCCTCATAAACATATAGTAACACTTTCCCCACAACTTCTCTGTGTAAACACTTAAGCTTTACTGCTGATAACTACCCTTTGTTCCTAAAGGGTTTTGAAAGCTTCTTGGGGATATGTAGTCAAAAGTATTCTTAAACCCATGTGTAGAAGTATTAGGAAATGGCCTAGCTTTAGGTGCCTAAAAGTACAGTGTGATAATGCATTCTTCACACAGCATTAAGTGTATATATAGTAGGAAATTTTGTTGAAACCCTCGAATTTGCACGAGGGAATGTCCATGTTCTTTGTTCCCAGAAAAATTGCTTTTCTTTGTCTTCTTTTTTTAAAATTTTGTTTTACTGTTTATTTCTGAGACAGAGACAGAACATGAGCAGGGGAGGGGCAGAGAGAGAGGGAGACACGGAATCAGAAGCAGGCTCCAGGCTCTGAGCTGTCAGCACAGAGCCCGACACGGGGCTCGAACTCACAAACTGTGAGATCATGACCTGAGCCGAAGTTGGTCGCTCAGACGACTGAGCCACCCAGCCACCCCAAAAATGCTTTTCTTAAAGCATTTGTGAATTAGCTTCTCATAAATATCCAGTAAGAAGTTTGCCTTCATCCATCTGTATAAGAACTAGGGAAGGCCCATGTACTGAACTACCTGAAATAGCTGTGTTCTAAATGAGGATTTCAAATTCCTTTTCATTACATATAAGTACAAGTGTTCTTAAACTTGTTTTTATGAATGCTACGGAAGGGACTTATATTTAACTGCCTAACTACAATGTGCTTAATACATCTTTAATTTGGTGTTTAATTTGCATCTATTTGGGTATTTTGTTTAATGTTTCTTTATTATCAAATGGCTATGCACTTAATTGCCACAAACACCATTGTGGCTGAGGCAATTTGAGTTAGCTTCTTAGATTCATCCAATAAGAAGTGTGCTTCAATCCTCTGAATAATCACTAGGGACTGTACAGGTGCTTTGCCTGAAACAGCCATGCACTCAGTAAAATCTCTAATATTAAAAAAAAATGAAATAACAAGTTTCTTTGTATAAACACCTATAGTTAATGGCTTAAAACTACCCTGGTTCAAGACTGGTTAATGACTTTCAATACACGCAAATACAGTCATTGGAACACTCTATAGGAGAAAGAGGAAATGGCCGAGGGTTGTACCCCAGAGATACAATGTATCTCAGAGATATCCTTGGGAGTAAGATACTGCCTCCTCCATGCATGCAGAAGAGAGAGGAAAGAAGACAATGTTTGTTGAGGGGTGAAATATGTGCAATGCTCTCTGCCCAACTAGCTCTAACCCTTTCCCTGAGCAGAAATGAGGGATGGGGTTGGTGCACAGGGGTTAACAATAGGCCAGCAGTTCCATAGATGGTGGTACAGGGTGGGGTCTGTGGTGTGGTCCTCCCACCCAAAAGTTCTTGCCCTTTTCTTTAGCCCATGCCACCACTGGCTGCCCTCCCTCTCCTTCCCATCCCCACTGCCTTCTCCCATGTGCAGATGTGCTGTATAGTGAGTTCATACCTCTTGCTCATGGTTGGGGGAAAGGTGAGGGGCATCTTCCCACTCTGGAAGCCAGGTCCAGCAGGGGCAGGGCCTGGGGTGAGGGTCCATTCTCCTGCCCCCTCATATATTATGGGAGGAGCAGTCATCAGGAGGAAGTGGCCATGTGGCCATACTCAGTGGGTGCACAGACCTCTGCTTGAGAGGAGCTTGGGGGATATGTGGCCCCAGAGTTCCTGGTACCCTCACAGCTGGCCCAGCCCTGATGTTTGTAGTGATGCCTGCAGGTGGGAGGCCTGCAGCTGCTGGAGTGGGAGAAGGGTGGGACAAGTGAAGTCTACCTACCTCAGGCACAATATCTAATGGAGCACCAAAGACTTAGTCATCAAGCTGAATAATAGTTTAATGCGATATTTTAAATCTTGTATTGGCAAACCTCAGCCCGGAGGCCTGCATGTGTGTTTGGAAACAAGTACTATTGGGAGTCCTGGCTATCGTCTCCCTACCTGGCCATATTCTTGGTGGGAGACATGCCAAGTTGACTGAGGTCAGACTGAATCAAATCTGTGCTCAGTGTCCCCATGGGGGCCACAGCAGGGAAGATTATACCATGGGCATTGGTGAATGCTGTGAACCAGGGCTTTTCCCAGAGAGCTGTGTGTCCAGAATCTGCATGACCCCGTGGGTCTGGAGCCTAGTCAAGATGCCTTCTGAAACAAAGCCAGTGGGAGCCTCATTTCTTTCACTCTCCGGGTGGATGTACAGATGGAGTGTGGACTGGGGTATCCTCCACCCAGCCTGGCAGGGGCGGGGCTACAAGCATGGTTTCATGTTTGAAGACTCACTTCTGCTTCTTGTTAAGTGACCATACTTTGCTCATGAGGTAAGTAGACAGAATTCCAACTGGGTATTTAATGCAAGATTTTAGCCTTAATTCTTCAGAAATATTTGATGTAAAGTGAGTTCTGTCTGCCCTTAAAAAGTAAACATAATAATGACAATACCAAATAGCAGCTTCCTAAAGTTCAACCCAGGTGGGAGGGCTTTCTTCAAGTGGTGAAACAAAATTTAAAATAGAAAAACTGGGAAGAGTTAATGGTGGAGAAGTAACGGGACTCTGGGTGTTCTCAATCCTCAAACACAGCTGTATTAACGTCAGATAACTTGGAACAGCCAGGAAATAGATCTGTGGAGTGGCAGAAGGATCTCCACAGTTAGAAGGACACAGTTTGGCTAATTCAAGGTGTGTGGATGTGAATTGGGGGAGAGAAAACAGCAGAGATGCAGAGGGGAGGGATCCTTTCTGTGGAGAGACAAAAGGGAGAGAAAGAGAGTAGATGAGAAAGTGCAGCATTGAGTTAGCACAAGAGAAAAACCTCTCTGGACCAAAGACTGGGGAGTGAGAGTACTGTGTGTCCCAGTTCTTTTTTTGCAAACAGTTTCTGTAGCCCAAACTGAGGTTTTGGAAGTACTTGACTTTCTTCAGAGTGGAGGCGTGGTTTATGTTCCTGGAGAGGAGACAGCTGGTCCCAGAGTGCATATTGTGGTGTAGAAATCTTGAGGTGCCCTGGGAGAGAACAGTCCCTTTCCTGGAATACTTTTGGAAGAGGGTTTACTGCCTCCCATGGACAAAAGACCCTGCAGTTGCCAGCCAAAGGCTTTTATCAGCAAGGTGGAGAGTCTTTACTCTGGAGGAGGGGAGTGGATCCAAGCAATGCTGGTTTCAAGACTTTGGGTTTTGAATCAGCTGCACAACAAAGAAAAAATACAGAAGACAGTTTCAGTGCAGGGCAAGCTGACTTCCCTTGTATTCAGTGAGGGCTACCACATTGAATATTCAGTGGGGGATGAGATCCCAAGTCAAAGGACTAGAGAATGGGGTGGCAATATTCCCCATTATCCCCCTCACACACCAACACAGTGAGGCAAGATCTGCTTACACCAAACCCTGCCCCTCCATGCCTGCAACTGCTTATTTACTTGGGCAAGACTGACACTGACCCAAAACAGCTGGCCTCTCCTCGGGACCTACACAGCCACCAACAGCCAGGCATGAACAAACAACTCTTTCTCTTTCTTCTTTCTTTCTTTCTTTTTCTTTCTTTTTCTCTCTTCTTCTTCTTCTTCTTCTTCTTCTTCTTCTTCTTCTTCTTCTTCTTCTTCTTCCCTTCTCCTTCTTCTCCTTCTCCTACTCCTCCTCCTTCTTCTTCCTCTTGATTTGGAATTAGGCGCATAGTTTCTGGCTTATTTTCTGGCATTTCCTTTTATCTTTTTAAAATCTGTTTTTTTATTCTTTTCCTTTTCCTTCTTTTCCCTTCTGCCTTTTTCTCGTTTTTACTTTCTTTTTCCTTGGAACCAGCCTCTTAATTTTTTCTGTTTTTTGTTTGTTTGTTTTGTTTGTTCTTTTTCTGTTCCTTTTCCCTTTTTATGGGATCAGCCTTCCCCCCTCCTTTTTCCCCCTAAGGTTACTCAACAAACAAATCAAAGCAGACCTAGTTAAAGGTGCAAACACTCCACCTCTGCAAACAAGGAGGAACTCTACAGAGGACTAATAAAAGGGTAAGAACCGCTAAATGCAACAGAATGCACACAGCATACACCAGAAACACTTCCTGAAGTGCCAGGCCCTAGAAGTGTATGACCCCTTTTAAATATAGTAGTATTCTCAGGTGCAGGAAAGATAATAAGCTTTTAAAACACTTAAAACACAGAAACGTAGCCAAAGTAACAAGGACAAAGGCATTCTTCCTTCCCGCCCCTGCCATATGTCAAGCAGAAATCACAGCCAAGGATTTACTCAAAGCGGATAAAAGCAATATATGTGAGCCATAATTTAGAAAAACAGTCAAAAGATTACTAGCTTGGCTTGAAGAAAAGCATAGAAGACACCAGAGAAATCCTTGCTGCAGAGATCAAAGACCTAAGAACTAGTTAGGATGATTTCAAAAATACTATAAGTGAGATGGAAACTAAACTAGATACAGTGACAGTGAAGACTGAAGAAGTAGAGGATAGAGTAGGTGCAATAGAAGTTAAAATGATGGAAAATAATAGAGCTGAAAACAAAATAGGAAAAGGAAATAGCCAAATAATGAGGGAAGACTTAGAAGGTTTATTTGAAAAAATTATACCTGAGAACTTCCTTAATGTAGGGAAGGAAACAGGCATCAAAGTCCAAGAGGCACAGAGAACTCCCTGTACAATCAACAAAAACAACTTAACACCAAGATATATCATAGTGAAACTAGCAAAATACAAGGACAAAGAGAAAATTCTGAAAGCAGCTAGGGACAAACAGTCCTTAACCTGCAAGGATAGACACATAAGGTTAGTAGCAGACCTGCCCACTGAAACTTGGCAGGCCAGAAGGGAGTGGCAGGAAATATTCAATGTAATGAATAGGAAAAATATGCAGCCAAGAATTCTTTACCCAATAAGCCTGTTATTCAGAATAGAAGAATAGATAAAGACCCTCCCAGACAAACAAAAGCTAAAGGAGATAGTGATCACTACACCAGCCCTGCAAGAAATTCTAAGGGGGAACTCGACGAGTGGAAAGCAGCAAACATACAAAGGACCAGAAACAATACCACACAAATGAAATCTACAGCTTACACAGTAATTCATGTCTTCCAATACATATCTGAATGTAAATGGACTAACTGCCCCAGTCAAAAGACACAGGATATGAGAATGGGTAAAAGACAAGATCCATCTATATGCTACCCACCTGAGACTCTATTTAGACCAGAGGACACTTGCAGATTTAGAATGAGGGGATGGAGAATAATCTGTAATGCTAATGGACATCAAAAGAAAGCCAGAGTTGTAATTTCCTTATTTGACACCATGAGGTCTTTTATTCATGTGAACATTCATCAGCATTTTATAAAGTGTAATAAACTTTTAAGCTTAACTGCTACTAAAAAAAGCCAGAGTAGCCATACTTATATCAAACTAGATATTAAAACACACTGTAACAAGAGATGAATAAGGGCATTATATCATAATTAAGGGGTCTATCCATCAAGAAGAGATAACAATTGTAGGTATTTATGCCCCCAACATATATATGAACCAAAATATATAGATCAATTGATCAAAAACAAGCAAACTTGTTGACGATAATACCATAATTATAGGAGACTTTAATACTCCATTTGCAACAATGGACAGATCATCTAAGAGATAATCAATAAAAAAAAAAACAGTGAATCTGAATAAGGGACAGAGGGACAGAGGGACATTGGGACAGAGGGACTTGACAGATATATTCAGACCACTTCATCCTAAAGCAACAGAATACACATTCTTTTTGAGTGCACATGGAATTATACAGAATAGATCCCATCTTGCATCACAAATCAGCCTTCAACTGGAACAAAAAAACTGAGATCATATCATGCATATTTTCAGATCACAACACTATAAAACTTGAAATCAACCCCAAGAAAAAAATTGGAAATCCCTCAAATACATCGAGTTTAAAGAAAATCCTATTAAAGAATGAATGGGTCAGCCAGGAAATTAAAGGAAAATTTTTAAAAAATCCATGGTAGCAAATGAAAATGAAAATGACAGTCCAAACCCCTTGGATGCAGCAAAGGCAGTCCTCCAGAGGAAAATACATTGCAACTCAGGCCTCTATCTCAAGAAGCAAGATAGGTACACAATATTCGATTAGGTTTCTGGAAAAGAAGCAGCAAATAAAGCCCAAAGCCAGAAGCAGAAGAAAAATAGATTAGAGCATAAATAATGACATAGAATGAAGAAACAGAATAGATCAATAAATCTAAGATACGATTTTTTGAAATAATGAACAAAATTGATAATCCCTAGCCAGACTTCTCAAAAAGAAAAGAGAGAAGACTCAAATAGATAAAGTCATGAATGAAAGAGGAGAGATCACAACTAACACCAAAGAAATACAAACAATTACAAGAGAATATTATGGTCAATTAAATGCCAACCAATTGGGCTATCTGGAGGATATTGATAAATTCATAGAAACCTATGAACTACTGAAAACTGAAACAAGAAGAAATAGAACATTTGAAGAGACCGTAAGCAGTAAAGAAACTGAATCAGTTTTCAAAAATCTCCCAACAAACAAGAGTTCAGGACCAGATGACTTCCCAGGGGAATTATACCAAAATTTTAAAGAAGAATTAATACCAATTATCTTGAAACCGTTAAAAAAAATAGAAATGGAAGGTAAACTTACAAACTCATTCTATGAAGCCAGAATTACCTTGATTCCAAAACCAGACAAAGACCCCTCTAAAATAGAGAATTATAGACCAAAATCCCTGATGAACATGTATGCAAAAATTCTCAACAAGATACCAGCAAATTGAATTCAACAATACATTGAAAGAATTATTCACCATAATCAAGTAATATTTATTCCTGGGCTGCAGGTTTGGTTCAATATCCACAAACCAATTAATGTGATACACCACATGAATAAAAGAAAGGATAAGAACCATACGATTGCGTCAATAGATGCAGAAAAGTACATTGGACAAAATACAGCATACTTTCTTCATAAAAACCCTTAAGAAAGTAGGGATAGAAGGAACTTACATCCACATCACAGAGGCCATATATGAAAGACCTCAGCTAATATCATCCTTGATGGGGGAAAGCTGAGAGTTTTCCCCCTAAGGTCAGGAACATGACAGGGCTGTCCACTCTCACCACTGTTGTTCAACATAGTACTGGGATCCCTAGCCTCAGCAATCAGACAAAATTAAGAAAGAAAATGCATGCAAACTGGCAAGGAAGAAGTCAAACATTCACTCTTCACAGATGACATGATACTCTATAGGAAAATCCAAAAGACTCTACCAAAAACCTGCAAGAACTGATATGTGAATTCACCAATGTTGCAGGATATAAAATCAAGGTACAGAAATTAGCTCCATATCTTTACACCAATTAGGAAGCAGCAGAAAGAGATATCAAAAAATTAATCCCATTTACAATTTCACCAAAAACCATAAGATGCCTAGGAATAAACCTAGCCAAAAAGGTAAAATACCCGTACACTGAAAACTATAGAAAGCTTATGAAGGAAATGGAAGAATTATTCCATGGAATAATGGAAATGGAAAAATTATTCCATGTCCATGGGTTGGAAGAACAAATATTGTTAAAATGTAGGTACTACCCAAAGCCATCCTCACATTAAATGCAATCCCATCAAAATAACACCAGCATTCTTCACAGAGCTAGAGCAAGCAATCATAAAATTTGCATGGAAACGCAAAAGAATCGAAATAGCCAAAGAAATGTTGAAAAAGGAAACCAATGTGGCAATAAATTTCATATTAAGAAAAACTACAACTATAAAACCTCCAAACAAAATAAATAAAAGCCATGACAAAAGTTTTAACTCTAGGTTATAAAAACATTTTTAAAGATATGACACCAAAATAAATGTCCATGAAAGAATAAGAAATTGGACTTTATTAAAATTAAGTGCTTTGAGAAACACTTTAAAAAAGAATCAACAAAGTTTTTGACTGGGAGACAATTTTACAAACATAAAAAAAAAAAAAGAAAGAAAACCAAAGTTGGAGGCTTCACAATCCCAGGCTTTAAGCTGTATTACAAAGCTATAATAATCAACACAGTATGGTACTACACAAAAAAAGACACATAGATAAAGGGAATAAAATAGAGAATTCAGAAATGGCCCCACAAATATATAGAAAATTAAACTTTGTCAAGCAGGACAGTATCCAATGGAAAAAAGACGGTCTCCTTAGCAAATGATGCTAGGAGAACTGGAGAGCAACATGCAACATGAAGAATGAAACTGGACCAATTTCTAACACCACCCACAAAAATAAATTCAAAATGGATGAGAGACCTAAATGTGAGACAGAAACCTACAAGTAGGTTTCAAGACAGGAAATTCTACAGTAAAAACAGACAGCAACCTCTTTGACCTGGGCTGCCACAACTTGTTACTTTACATGTCTCCAGAGACAAGGGAAATAAAAGCTAAAATGAACTATTGAGATCTCATCAAGACAAAAAGCTGCTGCACAGTGAAGGCAACAATCAACAAAACTAAAAGTCAACCAACGCAATGGGAGAAAATATTTGCACATGACATCAGATAAAGGGTTAGTATCCAAAATCTCTAAAGAATTACCAAACTCAACACTCACAAAGCAAATAATCAAGTGAAGAAACGGGCAGAAGACATGAATAGACACTTTTCCAAAGAAGACTTCCAGAAGGCTACCAGACACATTAGAAGATGCTCAACATCACTCACAGAAAAAAAGCAAATCAAAACCACAATGAGATACCACCTCACTCCTGTCAGAATGGCTAAAATTAAGAACTCAGGCCACAACAGATGACGATGAAGATGCAGAAAAAGGTGAATCCTTTTGCACTATTGGTGGGAATGCAAACTGGTGCAACCATGCTGGAAAACAGTATAGAGGTTCCTTGAAACATTAACATTAGAACTACTCTATGACCCAGCAATTGAACTAGGAACTAGGAACTTATCCAAAGAATAAAATATTGCTGATTCAAAGGGCACATGTACCCCATTGTTTAAAGCAGTGCTGTCAACAATAGCCAAATTATGGAAAGAGTCCACATGTTGGATGGATTAAGAAAATGTACTATATGTGTGTGTGTGGGCATGTGTGTGTGTGTGTATATATATATATACATACATGTATACTTATATATATACATATATACCAATTGAATACACAATGGAATACTACTCAGCGATCATAATAATGAAGTCTTGTCATTTGCAACAACATGGATGGAACTACAAGGTATTATGCTAAGCAAAATAAGTCAGTCAGGGAAAGACAGATACATGATATTTTACTCATATGTGGAATTTGAGAAATTAACAGATGAACATAGGGGAAGGGAAGGAAAAAGGAGATAAAAACAGAGAGGGAGGCAAAACGTAAGAAACTTGTAAATTCAGAGAACATACTGAGGGCTGCTGGAGGGTGTGTGTGTAAGGGATGGCCTAAATGGATGATTGGCACTAAGGAAGGCAGCTTCTGGGAAGAGCACTGGGAGATATAAGTGATGAATCACTGGGTTCTACTCCTGAAAACAATACTACTCTGTATTTTAACTAACTTGAATTTAAATAAACACATTAGTAATTTGATAATATGATAATATAAGAGGCTTATATGTATCTTCCTAATGCTGACTGAATATCACTGTTCTTTAAAAATTACACATTTAAAAGATATATCTATTGACTTGGAGAGAGAAAAGTTCTTTACTTTTCTTCATTGAGCAAGGAACCTAAACCAGGTGTCAGAAAACCTTACTTGTGTTATCCTTCCAGTGATGCCCTCACTGAGCCTTAGTTCATTTACCTGTAAAATTGGGATACTAGAGGTGCTCAATATTTACCAACAGTTTTTTTTTCTTTTCAGAATTAAAAAAAATTAATTCCAGAATAGTTAAGATACAGACTTATATTCATTGCATAAGAACAGTGATAAAAGAGAAGGCACTCAGTTTATGGACAAGGAAACTGAGTCCTTTCAAACTATGGTCCCCATTTTACTGTGGCCTAGCGTGTGTGCTCATCCTAGTCCTAAGAGCTGAGAATGGTGGATGACAGGACCTCAGACTCTTCTCCAGAGACTACTATGGAGATGGCCTGTTCCCCTGCGAGACAATGGGAACTTTAAGAATCCCCTTCATGCTATGGAATTTTGTACATGTTGCCAGGAGAATAAATGTCCCTGCTCCATGTCAGATCTGTCTCCAAGTCTTTCCTCCTTTTTCCCTAACACTTACAGGCTATAAGCCCTTCCTTAACCACCATCCCATTATCTCCACCGATGCAATCCGTTTCTGTGTATGCTTGTCTGTGTGCTCAGTTTAATGTGGAGAGGAGAATGATCTAAATTGGGAGGAGTTAGGTAGGGCTCACCAGGATCCACCAGGATCTTGGGCCATTCAAGCCCAAGAGGCACAGGGAACTCCCCTCAATATCAATAAAACAGGTCCACACAAAAATATATCATAGTGAAACTTGCAAAATGCAAAGAGAAAAAGAATTCTGAAAGAAGCTAAAGAAAAAAGGTCCTTAACCTATAAGGGTAGATCTATAAGGTTAACAGCAGACCTGTCTATAGAAACTTGGCAGGCCATAAGGGTGCGGTATGATATATTTAATGTGCTAAATGGGGAAAATATGCAGCCAAGAATACTTTATCAAGCAAGGCTGTCATTCGGAATAGAAGGAGAGAGAAAGAGTTTCCAAGACAAGTAAAAACTAAAGGAGCTACTGAGCACCAAGCCAGCTCTGCAAGAATTGTTAAAGCGGACACTTTGAGTGGGAAAGAGAGGCCAAAGGCAACAAAGACTAGAAAGGAACAGAGACATTCTACAGGAACAGCAACATTACAGGTAATACAATGGCACTGAATTCATATCTATCAATAATTATTTGAATGTAAATGGGCTAAATGCTCCAGTCAAAAGACATAGCATATCAGAATGGATTAAAAAAATCAAGAACCATTGAAATGGTGCCTATAAAAGACTCGTTTTAGACCCAAAGACACATTGAGATAGAAGGTGAAGGGGTGGAGGGCCATTTGTCATGCTAATGGACAACAGAGGAAAGCTGGAGTAGCAATACATATATCAGACAAACTAGATTTTAAATGAAAGATTGTAATAAGTGATGAAGAAAGTCCTAATCGCTTCTCAGCCTTTTGGCTAAGATCAAGTGTAGAAAGTCTTATGTCATAATAAAGAAGTCTATCAAAGAGGAAGATCCAACAATTGTTAATATTTATGCCCTCAGCTAGGTACAGCCAATTATATAAACCAATTAATAACAAACTTAAAGAAACATATTGATAATAATACAATAATAGTAAAGGACTTTAACACCCCACTTACGTCAAAAGATAGATCATCTTAGCAGAAGATCAACAAAGAAACAATGGCTTTGAATGACACACTAGACCACACGGACTTAACAGATATATTCAGAGCATTTCACACGAAAGCAGCAAAACACACACTCTTTTTGAATGCACATGGAACATTCTCCAGAGTAGATTATACTAGGTCCAAATCAGCCCTCTTATATTCAGACCACAATGCTATGAAACCTGAAGTCAACCAAAGGAAAAAAAAATGGGAAAGACCACCAATACATGGAGATTAAAGAACATCTGACTAAAGAATACATTGGGTAACCAGGAAATTAAAGAGTAATAAATAAAAGAATCAATTTAAAAAATACATGGAAGCCAATGAAAATGAAAACATGACAGTCCAAAACCTTTACTATGTGGCCAGGCGGTAATAAGAGGGAAGTATATAACAATCCAGGCATTCCTCCGGAAAGAAGGAAAGTCTCATGTACACAACCAAATCTCACACATCAAAGAGTTGGAAAAAGAAGAGCAAATAAAGGTCAATGCCCGCAGAAGAAGGGAAATAATAAAGATTAGAGTAGAAATAAATGATATAAAATTTAAAAAAGTAGAAAAGATTAATGAAACTAGGAGCTGGTTCTTTGAAAGAATTAACAAAATTGATAAACACCGAGCCAAAGCTATCAAAAAAAAGAGAGGGTAAAGGAACCAAAGAAATAAAATCATGAATGGAAAAAAGAGAGATCACAACCAACACTGCAGAAATACAAACAATTACAAGAGAATATTATGAGCAAGTATATGCCAAAAAAGTGGATAATCTGCAAGAAATGGATGAATTTCAAGAAACTTGTAAACTACCAAAACTGAAACAGGAAGAAATAGAAAATACGAACAGATACATAACCAGTAAAGAAATTGAATCAGTAGTCTCAAATTTCCCAACAAACAAAATTCCAGGGCTGGATGGAATCTGAGCACAATTCTATAAAAAAAAATTTTTGGCATTTATTTATTTTTTATTATTTTTAATTTTTTAAATATAATTTATTGTGAAACTGGTTTCCATCAGTGCTCATCCCAAAGATAGATGGTATCTATCTTGCTCTGCCTGGCTTATTTCACTTAGCATAATACCCTCCAGTTCCATCCACATTGCTGCAAATGGCCAAGTTTCATTCTTTCTCATTGCCAAGTAGTATTCCATTGTGTATATAATCCACATCTTCTTTATCCATTCATCAGTTGATGGACATGTAGGCTCTTTCCATAGTTTGGCTATTGTTGAAAGTGCTGCTATAAACAGTGGGATACAAATGCCCCTCTGCATCAGTACTCCTGTATCCCTTGGGTAAATTCCTAGCAGTGCTATTGCTGGGTCATAGGGTAGTTCTATTTTTAGTTTTTTGAGGAATCTCCACAACGTTTTCCAGAGTGGCTGTACCAGTTTGCATTCCCACCAGCAGTGCAAGAGGGTTCCCGTTTCTCCACATCCTCACCAGCATCTATAGTCTCCTGATTTACAAAACATTTAAAGAAGAATTAATACTTCTTTTGAAACTGTTCTAAAAAATTAAAACGGAAGGAAAACTGTTAAACTCATTCTACAAGGCCAGCATAACCTTGTTTCCAAAAGCAGACAAAGATCTCACTAAAAAGGAGAATTACAGACCAATATCTCTGATGAACATGGATGCAAAAATTTTCAACAAAAGCTAGCAAAGCAGATTCAACAGTATGTTAAAAGAAGTATTCAACATGATTCAGTGGTATTTATTCCTGGGCTGTGGGGCTGGCTCAAAATCCACAATCCAACCAATGGGATACATGTCATTAATAAAAGAAAGGATAAGAACCATATGATCCTCTGAATAGACGAAGAATAGGCATCTGACAAAATACAGCATCTTTTGTTGTGATAAAAACTCTCAAGAAAGTAAGGATAGAAGGAACATGCCTCACCATCATTAAGGCCATATAGGAAGGAAGCCAGCATCCTGTAGGAAGGATGAGTTAATATCATCCTTAGTGGGTAAAAACAGTTTTCCCCTAAGGTCAGGAACACAACAGTATGCCTATTCTCACCACTGCTGTTCAAAATAGCACATGAAGTTCTAGCCTTAGCACCCAGAAAACAAAAAGAGAAAAAAAAATCCAAATTCACAAGAAGTCAAACTTTCATTCTCTGAAGACGACATGATACTGTATGTGGAAAAGACTCCACCAAAAAAATTGCTATAATTGATACATGAATTCAGGAAAGTTGCAGGATATAAAATCAATGTACAGAAACCTGTAATATTTCTACACACCAGAAATGAAGCAGCAGAAAGAGAAATCAAGGAATCAATCTCATTTACAATTGCACCAAAAATCAGGAGATACCTAGGAATAAACCTAACCAGCGAGGTAAAGATCTGTACTCTGAAAACTATAGAATACTTACAAAAGAAATTGATGAAGACACAAATTAATGGAAAAACATTTTCTGCTCATTGATTCAAAGAACAAACACTGTTAAAATGTCTATACTACCCAAAGCAATCTACACATTTAATAATACCAGCATTTTTCACAGAGCTCAGATAAAAAATTCTAAAATTGTATGGAACTAGAAAACACCATGAATAGCCAAAGTAATGTTGAAAAACACAAGGAAAGTGGGAAGCATCACAATTCCAGACTTCAAACTGTATTACATATCTGTGAAGACAGTATGGTACTGGCACAAAAACAGATAAATAGATCGAAGGGACAGAATAGAAAACCCACAACCACAAAATGGACCCACAACTATATAGTCAACTAATCTTCAACAAAGCAGGAAAGAATACTCAATGGAAAAAAGTCAGTCTCTTCAACAAATGGTGTTGGGAAAACTGGACAGCAACGTGCAGAAGAATGAAACCTGGACCACTTAACACCATACACAAAAATAAATTCAAATAGATGAAAGACATAAATATGAGACAAGACACCATCAAAACCCAGAGTAAAATATAGGCTGCAACCTCTTTCACCTCAGCCAGAACAGCTTCTTACTAGACACATCTCCAAAGGCAAGAGAAACATAAACAAATGTACACTATTGGGACTTCATCAATATAAGAAGTTTCTGCAGAGTGAAGGAAACAATCAACAAAACTAGAAGGCAACTGATGGAATTGGAGAAGATATTTTAAAATGATGTACCAGATAAAGAACTGGTATTCAAAATCCATAAAGAACTTATCAAACTTAACACCCAAAAAACAACTAATCTTGTTAAGAAACGGGGAGAAGATATGAACAGACATTCCTCCAAGAAAGACATAAAAATGCCTAACAGACACGTGAAAAAATGTTCAACATCACTCATCATCATGGAAATACAAATCAAAACCATGGATAGAGTCCAAAGTCCATTGATGAATGGATAAAGAAGATTTGGTATATACATGTATATATATATATATACACACACACACATATATATAATGGAATATTGGTGATTACAAAGAATGAAATATTTCCATTTGCAACAACGTGGATGGAACTAGAGTGTATTATGCTAAGTGAATAAGTCAGAGAAAAATAAATATCATGATTTCACTGATATGTGGAATTTAAGAAACAAAACAGATGAACATAGGAGAAAGGAGGGAAAACTAAGATGAAAACTGAGAAGGAGGCCAACAATAAAGGACTCTTAAATACAGAGAACATACTGAGGGCTCCTGGAGGGAGGTGGGGGGGGGTGGCCTAAATGGGTGATGTACATTAAGGAGGGCACTTGTTAGGATGAGCACTGGGTGTTATATGTAAGTGATGAATCACAAAATTCTCCTAAAGCCAATACTACACTATCTGGTAACTGACTTGAATTTAAATAAAATGTTTGAAAGGAAATAAAAAAGAAAGAAGTCTGGGTATTCAAGGGATATCATATTTAAATATAAAGATACCATAATGATATGTTAATATACCATAATTTTGTTGTTAGACATTTCTCAACTGGTATGATTACAGACTACTTTCTTGCACATAAAAATGTAATTGGATAGAGTGGTCATAAGCATCATGTTCTTCCCTATCTCATTAACTTCTGATAAGACTTGTTAGGTGAGAGAAAACACAATTCAATTCCCTCCCTGATGAGCTCAGAGGCATACCAGCTGTATTCCACTGCTTGAAAGTAAATGTCCCTGCACTACAATTTCCATATGAGCATGAGCAAAAAAAAAAAAATCCTTCATTTCTGCCTTAGTTATCTGTGATTTTAATCAAGGCCACACAGCAGTTTATCAAGGAGGATCTTTTCCTGAAAGAGCTGAAGCCCTCTCTAACCGTCTGAACATCTAGTGGAGAATTTAATGGTTGAAATGGGTGGATCTTTTGTAGGGACTTGAGACTTGATTCTGTCACTGTGGCATGGCATAGGGATGATGTTTTTGAGATGACTTAAAACCCTGATGTCTTTTTTCTTCTCCAAGCCATTACTTCAAGGGCATGTCCCAGGCAGGAGAGTGGGCATGAATGAAGCAGAGCAACACCAGTGTCTTCCAGAGGCTGGGGCACTGAGATTTTTAGTAACTTAGCACTTTGGCCAGGAGGGGAGCAAGTCCACCTGCAGGTGAACCCCAAGGGTCCTGTGCTGCCCTCATTAGCCAGCAGGAGGCACACAATTCCACCATTTCTGAGCTGCCCAGAGCTCAGGAGGTCAATAGCAGGGTCAGTGAGAAAGAGCTTCCTTCCCTCAGCACAGTGACTTAAGAGACAACACTCTGGTTTGGGGCTGATGTGGGACAGAGTCCCCATGAGAAGAACTCTGTATCCTAGCTCCTGGGGCTGAGGAGAGGCCGTGCCATCAGGGTGTCCAGAAAATTTTCCCTCTGTAGCCAGCACTGAGCCTTTATTATCTGGACCCTTCTTACATCCTTTATTCCCTGCTTTCTCAGGTAACACTTGAACAAAAGTTATTTTACAACAGGATCTGTTCCTAAAGGGGCTTGGTGGGCAAAGTCATGCTGTCATGTTTGCTGTGGACTAAAACTTAATTTGTGAGAGAAATTCCTGCACAGATTCAGAGTCAGGGAAACAAATGTATAACTATGAAAGAAATATACAGCTGCCAGGAGCACCAGCCCAATATGATGGGACACACAGGATGTGTATGGCCAACATATACAAAATCTTTAGATGAATGGGGAAAAAATGTTTACAATTATGTACATACTTGCATTTATTTTAATGCTTAATTTTTCATCTAACGTGGAAGTATGTTAAAATGTAGAAAAGGTAAAGAGGTGTGTAAAACTCCATTATTTTAAGATTCAGTGTTTTCAGTTTTGCAAAATCAGAATTTATTATAATTCTACTTTTCTGCTATAAATTAAGCAAAGGTCTATATACTTAAAATATACTTCTGTGCTTGTTTTCCAATGGGAATATTGTGTTTTTTGATATTTTATCCTAACAGTGACATTGTGAAATGTTTTTAAATATTAGTTCACTGGAAAATCTTTTTCAGGACTGCAATGTGAAAAACATTGTTAAAAATGATAATAAATCCAGGTGACACCAAATTTTGTGTACGAATGTAATAAGAAAATCTCATGTATCAGTTCTAGACTATTCGATGCAATGGCAATTTTTAAAATGCCAACCATGGCATGCTGCTCAAAACCATTTGAGATGAAACATTTTTAAACTTAAAACTTCAGAATAGTAAAGAGCCCATAAAATGGCTGCTTTTTAAAATTAGATGTATTCATTGCAAACAAATTATATCCTATTAAAAATGTTAACTCTGAAAGCAGTTAGTTTGGTATTAAATTTTTATTCAAAAGCTGAAATTAGGATATGTATATTATATCTGATATAAGTCATTTTCCCATAAGAGTTGATATTTGTAGCCATAGATTATCCACTGTCCATTGCTTTAATTTTCCTGTTTATTTCTAAATCAGGAAGTATATTCCTATGATTTGTGAAGGCATTGTTTTTCTCACATGTTTCGAAGTTACTTTTTTACTTTGTAAGCATGGGTTGAGGCTTTTTAATAAACACGCGTCTTTGCATATCATGATGAGTTTTCATTGGAGAGCTTTCTTAACTATTTCCACTTGAGCCTAACATCATACCATTAAAAAGAAAAACACAAAAAAATTAATCTATATGTGCTAAGATGCATCTGACTACAGCATAGTGTATTTCATAATTTGACTTTACATTACAAAATATAATAATAAATTTTATTTTATATTACCATACACTATTGCATTTGATCTTGTTGCCAACTGGATATTCATATGTGTGTCTAAAGTTCTTTTTAGAACAGACATCTACTCATGGAGTTCACAAAGCCTCTTATCTACAGTAGGATACTTAAAGGACATCTTACTTTATTTCACGGGAGCAGAAATTTTGTCTAAGATTATGAGCTGATCAAGGCACAGATATGGCACTATCATATTCAATGGAGGACTAATGGCTTCTCTCTCCTTGTACAACTGCCATCGATGCTTCTGTATAATTACTGTGAACTTAAGTGTTTTTATGTCAACATTATCTGTATCCCATTTACTAACAGTTATCTAAGCTACAATATATACATTTTTTTTTCTTTCATTTCATTACAATCAGTAAATCTTTGTGGTGATGGCAGTGTTTTTAACATGAACATTGTCATCTGACATCTTTGTTCATAATGAGCTACTTGTACAGTCAAAAGTTATGAAAAAGTATGATTTTCTTATTCTCAAATGTGTATCAGCTTTATGCACTTTTCTTTGAATCATTCCACATGTCTCTTGTGTTCTATTAAACTCATAGAAAGAAATCACTTTTTATCTTTCCCAACAGGGGCAAGACCAAGTAAAATGCCACAAAAAAGAACATGACTGGCTTGTTTATGAAAGGATAAATATCATATGGCCTGTTAGAATTGAAAAGAAAAGATGATTAATAAATGCAACACTTAGACACAAAAGATAGATAATTATATGAGGTGACAGAGGTGTTAGCCAATCTTATTGTGGTAGTCATCTCAAAACATATACATGTATCAAATCATCATGTTGTAAAACTTATATTTCCCAATGATATATGCCAATTATATCTCAGTAAAACTGGGAAGAAAAGAATTTCAGGATTGCAACAGCACAGTATGCAAATAAGCACAAACTTTTCTAAGCAAAAACCATTGTGAGACAGCACTAGTGTTACATCCCGGAAGTCGTGAAGCGGGCCCTGGTTCTATCTGCAAATACGTCCCAAACATCTGACCACTTGTCACCATCTCCACTGCTAACAAACAGCCTAATTTCCCCTCTAGGTTACTACACCAGTCTCTTAAGTAACCTCTTGCCTCTGCCTTTGCCTTTCCAGTTGATTGGTAACATAGAAATCAGATTAATTCTGATAGACCTCCTCTTCTGAAAATCCTCCAATGATTTTCCTTTCACTCCAAGAAAAGTCAAAGTCCTTGCTGACAAGGCTGACAAATCTGTTTACACTCCAAGTGCTGTCTCCTTGCTCACTTAACTTCACCCACACAGCATTCCAATGGACAATTAACAAGCCACACATGTGGCCTTCTTTTTTAGAGAAACTACTCAGACAACGGGCCACTTTCCTCTTAGTCCCCCAAAGGAGGAGGGAACAATTATCAATGACAAGGGCAGCTGTGGAAACCACACCCAGAGTCGGTTTTACAGTCAGGAAGGGACACTATTTATCCTCCTCATGCTTTCAGGGACTCCACACTTAGAGAAATTTCTCTAGTGACAAACTTTAGAAACAATCCCTGAAAGTACAGTCTTCACATTTCCAATCATTGAAAAATCCATGGTCCTACCAACACGTCCCAGTTCTATCTAAAATTCCCTCCAATGTGATGTCCTTAAATATAAAAAAGATTAGGGGTGCCTGGGTGGCTCAGTCGGTTAGACATCCGACTTCAGCTCAGGTCGTGATCTCACAGTTTGTGAGTTTGAGCCCCGCGTCGGGCTCTGTGCTGACAACTCAGAGCCCGGAGCCTGCTCCAGATTCTGTGTCTCCGTCTCTCTCTGCGCCTCCCCTGCTCGTGCTCTATCTCTCTCTCATTCTCTTTCAAAAATAAATATTTTTAACAAAATTTTTAAATAAAATAAAAAAATTAGCAACAAGGGAAAAGAATGAAGATATAACACGAACCCAAGAATTCAGCAACTTCGTAATTCGTTACTGGATTATCAAAGGTTGAATTTTTTTTTTTTTTTAGTTTAATAATAGGAGAAACAAACTTCTTATCCCAGAAATTAGTTACACGACAGGTCTGTGGTTTGGAATGTTAAATTATCCATTTAAAACAGAAAGTCAATTTATATTTCTCAGAAACATTTATGACTTAATTGCTGTTATCAACCTAATAAATTACCCTAGTAATTTGGTTTCCACAAACTGGTTATACACTCAAATTTCATGTCTGATGAAAGAATAATTGTATCAATATTCTGCAAATATGGAAAGGAAATTAGCTCATTGGCCACAAGGGAAAGGCATATACCTTGAGTGTAAACGCATCTATCTGTTTCTGTCTTTAAGCAGGCAAATTAAAATGGGAAAGAAACAGTTTGTGTCTCACAGGAATAATGTGTAATATGTGAATTGCTTTTCAAATACCATAGCATGACTCAAAAATATTCTTTGTGTCTAATGAGAATGTCATGTACTCTTGTGAACTCTGTATTTTAATGTACATCTACTGGCAACAAGTTCAATTACATAGATTCTTTTTATAACACAAGAAAACAGATACCTGAAAAGGGTTAACCCAACCCAGAAGATCATGAATTTCCCTTGGAACGTAACAATGGTCATGAAGACATGGAACATCTTGTAGAGAATATGCTATGGCAATAGTCCAGAAAGCTAAGAAGAAATTTTAAGTGGAGAAATCATAGCCACTAAGATCAAAACAGTGAGCATATTCATTTCGGTACCCATTCAAGAAACATTTATGTCATGTCTGTGTGCTAACTGCGCAGATGAAAATATAAATGAGACCTGCTTTTCAATCTCCCAGTGCTCACATTTGGAAACGTGAAACCAAAGACATAGTAACATACTTAATATTAATATGCACCAAGTATAATACTAACATCAAAGTAATAGTGGTTTCATTGTGTAGAGAATTAACTTCAAAAACGAAGCTACTCAAAGACGGATGAATATAAATATATTAGGTTAAAAAGAGAAGGAAGTTCAGACAGAGAAAATACCATGAGTGGCAGCACATAAACGAAATAGCCACTCTACATCTGACAACAAACAATTGTAGCAGAACATAGAATGGAAGGCAAAGAAAAGTAGGATAGGAAATGAGAGAGGTCGTCAGGGGCCTACTGAAATAATTTGATGCCATGCTAAGAACTTTAAAGTTTATCCTGAAGGTGGAATTTTGCTGGTAAATAACGCAAAGCACCCTGTTTGCATTTTTGCAAAGGCAGACTGTCAGAGATAATGGAATATAAGGGAAGAAGTTGGGAGGGGGGCAGGACAAGCAGTTAGGAAATTATCTCAATGATCCAGGCAAAATACATGGGCCTGAACTAGCCAGTGGTCATAAAGATGAAGGTGTGAGTCCAAAGCAAGAGTTGTAAAAGGAACTGAATCAGAGGATTTCAAGATAAACTGAGGAGGAGAGTGGAGAAGACTCTCAATTTTCTGGATTGAGTGATCACATTAAAAAAAGATAGTACCTTTAGCTAAAAGAAAAATACAAGAAGAAAATTTAGCATTGATGAGAGATAAAAAAAAAAAACAACTAGATTTAGTCTGAGACCTTTTTTAGATGCTTGAAGTCATCCAAATTAACATGTCACATAGGCAGCCGGGCATAGGTCTGGAGCTTGGGAGAGTTTGGTACTAGAGAAACACATGGGGGTACAAGGGATTCCAAGAAAAGAGGCCATTTAGTGGGAATCAGGTGGGGCAAAGGACAGAGCTCTAGGGAAAAGCCTTATTTAGGTGGCAGGAAAGAAGAGAAAACCACGGAGACTGAGGTATAATGGTCAAAGAGGCAAGAAAAAAATGAAGCAAAATGAGGTTATTCATGGAAGTCCAAGGGAACAGGATGTTGAAGAAGTCATCCGTGGAAAGAGATGCTTTAGGATGACAAGGGTTAGCTCCAAAGTTAAACCTACCCAAGTGGCTGGTTCCTAAGGCAGATGGCTTGATGACTTTAAGCTCTCCAAAATCCAAGATTCCAAGATAAAAGATATATTGATTCTAACCTAACCTTTGACCTTGTTAAAGTACATGGCAAGGTCAAAGATCTATATTCTCTTGTTATAATTATTATGTATCATTTTAAATTATTATCAACAACCTTTCACTGTATTAGTACCTTTTCTCCTTCCTTAAATGTAAGTTCTGACAGTAATTACAACCCTTTGGCCAAACTGACTGACTCACTTTGCCTCATCTGCGATCCAGCAGGTACTGTCATTCCTTCATCCATATTCTTAATTTCCCAAACATTTCTTGAGAGCTTACTAAGTATGAGGCAGTGTTACGCACCAGAACTGAAACTGCTACCACACAGTAATTTCTTTGATGGGACACAATTCAAAAGGATATGAATTATTAAAACACATGAAAAACTTGGACATCTGCTGCTTCTTTTAACTGTTCATGAAAAACTCCCCGTGGAAAGGCATGGGTTGGAGTTGCTTGAAAGACAGGAAAAGTCTTATTACTTTTCAGCAATCTGCTAAGAAAAGGCAGCTGTGTTAGCTTTGTTGGCTGGATAAGGGCTGTTTACCTAAGCGTGTAGTACTAATTGTTAGTTCCTTTTGGTCTCTTCTTTTAGTCTCTCTCAATTTATCAATATTGCTATGTTCTTTCTGCCGCTGAGACTCCTCTTGCTTTTCCCTATAGCCTCTCACCCCTCACCCTTGCCAACGTCTCAATGGAAAAATTAATGGCTCAGCTCTCCCCACCACTTATGTGTTCTGCACATGGCACCTGTGTAAGGCCTGTACTACATGAATTTAAACTATCAACAATGTGTGTGGTCTTGCCACAGCTATTTATCTGCTAGAATGTTCTGCTCCAGCCTGGCAGCAGTTAAGTGATGAGAAAATTAGCCTTTCCTTACTGTAATTTACAAGGCTGTGCAAAGCTTAAGTAAGTATGGCACACAGATAGAAAGTTGTATAGGAATTCCAAAGGATCTCTCTACTTTTCCCCAGTCCATTCCTGCACACAGATACCTTCCAGGTACTGATTTTAAATTAATTACTCCTTACATAGGAATATAGAGTGGTCACTAAAGGATGACTATTTTATCATACATAACAATTATACTAATTTTATTTATCTGAGCATAAAATTAATCTATGTGCAATTCATATTTGCATAATTATAAACGCACAATCATAAATAAAACACAATGGACTTCAGAGGACCACAACAAACAAACTGCAGAATTAGTATTATTGACATTAGTAAAAGAAATAGATGGTAAATCAAAGTTACTTGCCATGATTTGGGAAACTATTTGAAGTGTTTGGGTCTAACACAAGTACACACCAGTTTTATACCTTATTTTTTAGCATAGGTTTCAGCAGTAATAAAACTTTAATTCGCTTTTTCAAGTGTGTGGCAATTTGAATGCAGCTCCTTACCTTTGACTATAAATATCTAATATTGTAGAGTCTATTTCAGGAGATTCGTCAATATCTACTGAATTTATAATATAAAGTTTGTTAAAGTAGCAAACCTTGAAACTCAGTATCTAACTTTTAACCAAAGAACTGAATGTAGATCATTTTCCCAAAAGAAATCAATGTTAAAAAACTTTTAATGCAAAAACTTAATAAAAACTGTATCTCACTAGCACCTGGGTTAACTAACGTTTTAGTGTTTGCCTCAACCAGTCTACAGAATGTTTTTGTAGATGATGCCATTAATTCTAATAACCAACCTAGGTAACCATTTTACCTATGGAAACACGAAGGCTTAGAGACCTGCTCAAGCACCAGGAAAGGCAGAGAGGTAACCAAGTTAGTCCCATTTGAAACACAAAACTAATGGCTTCCTCTGCTTCCAGACCCACGAACAACAGCTGATCTACCCGTATTGTGTGGGGACACCGGAAAGACTTTTAAATTTTCTTGTCAGACAGAGCAGAAGAGAAACATGGACACTTCTGGTTTTTAGAAAGAAGTTAGTAGCAATGTGAGAAAATGGGCTGAAGAAGGTTGGAAGGATGGAAAGAAAACCACTTGCTAGGCCACTGTCGAGATATGACAGGAAGATCTGGCAGAATCAAGTACTCCAAAATATTTATTAACTACTAATCATGGGTGAAAGATGATTAAGGGAGGAGACTGCAATAGAATTTGCTCCTCAAGGATTTCTCAGCCCTGTCTTGCAAGTAAGACTTGTATTTATGACCCTCATAAAATGTGATAAAGGCTAACGAAGGGGGGACAGATGAGGTGCTTTGGAAATTTACTTAGGAAATTTTGGTGTAAAAAGGAACTTTATTTCTCAAATATTAGAGCTTCTGTAAAATACAACAAGAAATCACCCCCAGTGATTTCCTCCCAATAATATCTTGCAAAGGCAGAAGGTCCACCTATGAGGGATGCTAGGTACAGACTTTCTATCTTATGGTAAGTTAACCACATGACCTCCAGTCTCTTTACCAACTCTGAAGTTTTATGGCGCTCCCAAGAACAAAAAAGCCTTTGCGATGAATTAGCTTCAGAAATGAATAGATTCTGCAGGTTTCCCTCCCTCTTACTCCTCAAGAATACTTAGTGCCTTATTAAAATGTCCTAAGTTTTCTTTGTTCACACCATCTAATTGAACATCACTTTCCCCCCCACCTTTTAAATGTTTCTTAAACTTTATAAAATGCTTAAAAACAAGTATGCAATGATCAACCAGGAACAAACTTGACTCAGGTCAAACTTAGGTAGCTGATTGCTCTAACCTTCTAGTTACAAAGACCCAAGTTAAAAAAAATTTTTTAATATTTATTTTTGAGAGACAGAGAGAGAAGACAGAGCACAAGCGGGGGAGGGGCAGAAAGAGATGGAGACACAGAATCCAAAGCAGGCTCCAGGCTCTGAGCCATCAGCACAGAGCCTGACGTGGGGCTCGAACCCGCGGACTGTGAGATCATGACCTGAGCTGAAGTTGACGCTTTAACCGACTGAGCCACCCAGGCACCCCAACACAGTTTTTTTTATGGATGTTACTGTGTAAAGACCGTATTGGGGAAGATTGTATCGTACCCACAGCCCTTCATCAAATAACCCTTTGAACCAGGCAAAACTAGCAAATTAATACGTGTGCTGGTGTCATCCCTTTTAAAAAATCTGTAATTCTGGGGGCACCTGGGTGGCTCAGTTGGTTAGGCGCCTGATTTTGGCTCAGGTCATGATCTCACAGTCCGTGAGTTCAAGCCCCGCGTCGGGCTCTGTGCTGACAGCTCAGAGCCTGGAGCCTGCTTCAGATTCTGTGTCTCCCCGTCTCTCTACCCCTCTGTGTCTCATGCTCTATGTCTCTCTGTCTCTCAATAATAAATAAATGTTAATTTTTTTTAAAAGATCTGTAATTTTTAGTAGATATAATTAGGGAAAGAGTGTCTGTTATGTGTGTAAGCGTATATAATAAAGCTGACTTTACCCATTTGACAATTAAGGAGTCTGTGTGCCTGAAGGAGAAAGAGAGAACACACACACACAAAACAGTAAATGGGGTAAAACACTAACAACAGGTGAAGCTTGAAGAACATAGAGGTATTATTTTTATATTTGCAGTATATCTGTGAACAGTTTCCAATATTTTCAAGTAAAATATATATATATTTTTTTCACTGTGTTATTTAAATAGTCATCTTTTTTTTTTAATAGATGAAATTTACTGTCAAATTGGTTTCCATACAACACCCAGTGCTCATCCCAAAAGGTGCCCTCCTCAATACCCATCACCCACCCTGCCCTCCCTCCCACCCCCCATCAACCCTCAGTTTGCTCTTAGTTTTTAACAGTCTGTTATGCTTTGGCTTTCTCCCACTCTAACCTCTTTTTTTTTTTCCTTCCCCTCCCCCATGGGTTTCTGTTAAGTTTCTCAGGATCCACATAAGAGTGAAACCATATGGTATCTGTCTTTCTCTGTATGGCTTATTTCACTTAGCATCACACTCTCCAGTTCCATCCACGTTGCTACAAAAGGCCATATTTCATTTTTTCTCATTGCCACGTAGTATTCCATTGTGTATATAAACCACAATTTCTTTATCCATTCATCAGTTGATGGACATTTCGGCTCTTTCCATAATTTGGCTATTGTTGAGAGTGCTGCTATAAACATTGGGGTACAAGTGCCCCTATGCATCAGTACTCCTGTATCCCTTGGATAAATTCCCAGCAGTGCTATTGCTGGGTCATAGGGTAGGTCTATTTTTAATTTTCTGAGGAACCTCCACACTGCTTTCCAGAGCGGCTGCACCAATTTGCATTCCCACCAACAGTGCAAGAGGGTTCCTGTTTCTCCACATCCTCTCCAGCATCTATAGTCTCCTGATTTGTTCATTTTGGCCACTCTGACTGGCGTGAGGTGATATCTGAGTGTGGTTTTGATTTGTATTTCCCTGATAAGGAGCGACGTTGAACATCTTTTCATGTGCCTGTTGGCCATCCGGATGTCTTCTTTAGAGAAGTGTCTATTCATGTTTTCTGCCCATTTCTTCACTGGGTTATTTGTTTTTCGGGTGTGGAGTTTGATGAGCTCTTTATAGATTTTGGATACTAGCCCTTTGTCCGATGTGTCATTTGCAAATATCTTTTCCCATTCCGTTGGTTGCCTTTTAGTTTTGTTGGTTGTTTCCTTTGCTGTGCAGAAGCTTTTTATCTTCATAAGGTCCCAGTTATTCACTTTTGCTTTTAATTCCCTTGCCTTTGGGGATGTGCCGAGTAAGAGATTGCTACGGCTGAGGTCAGAGAGGTCTTTTCCTGCTTTCTCCTCTAAGGTTTTGATGGTTTCCTGTCTCACATTCAGGTCCTTTATCCATTTTGAGTTTATTTTTGTGAATGGTGTGAGAAAGTGGTCTAGTTTCAACCTTCTGCATGTTGCTGTCCAATTCTCCCAGCACCATTTGTTAAAGAGACTGTCTTTTTTCCATTGGATGTTCTTTCCTGCTTTGTCAAAGATGAGTTGGCCATACGTTTGTGGGTCTAGTTCTGGGGTTTCTATTCTATTCCATTGGTCTATGTGTCTGTTTTTGTGCCAATACCATGCTGTCTTGATGATGACAGCTTTGTAGTAGAGGCTAAAGTCTGGGATTGTGATGCCTCCCGCTTTGGTCTTCTTCTTCAAAATTACTTTGGCTATTCGGGGCCTTTTGTGGTTCCATATGAATTTTAGGATTGCTTGTTCTAGTTTCGAGAAGAATGCTGGTGCAATTTTGATTGGGATTGCATTGAATGTGTAGATAGCTTTGGGTAGTATTGACATTTTGACAATATTTATTCTTCCAATCCATGAGCAGGGAATGTCTTTCCATTTCTTTATATCTTCTTCAATTACCTGCATAAGCTTTCTATAGTTTTCAGCATACAGATCTTTTACATCTTTGGTTAGATTTATTCCTAGGTATTTTATGCTTCTTGGTGCAATTGTGAATGGGATCAGTTTCTTCATTTGTCTTTCTGTTGCTTCATTGTTAGTGTATAAGAATGCAACTGATTTCTGCACATTGATTTTGTATCCTGCAACTTTGCTGAATTCATGTATCAGTTCTAGCAGACTTTTGGTAGAGTCTATCGGATTTTCCATGTATAATATCATGTCATCTGCAAAAAGCGAAAGCTTGACTTCATCTTTGCCAATTTTGATGCCTTTGATTTCCTTTTGTTGTCTGATTGCTGATGCTAGAACTTCCAGCACTATGTTAAACAACAGCGGTGAGAGTGGGCATCCCTGTCGTGTTCCTGATCTCAGGGAAAAAGCTCTCAGTTTTTCCCCGTTGAGGATGATGTTAGCTGTGGGCTTTTCATAAATGGCCTTTATGATCTTTAAGTATGTTCCTTCTATCCCGACTTTCTCAAGGGTTTTTATTAAGAAAGGGTGCTGGATTTTGTCAAAGGCCTTTTCTGCATCGATTGACAGGATCATATGGTTCTTCTCTTTTTTTGTTGTTAATGTGATGTATCACGTTGACTGATTTGCGAATGTTGAACCAGCCCTGCATCCCAGGAATGAATCCCACTTGATCATGGTGAATAATTCTTTTTATATGCTGTTGAATTCGATTTGCTAGTATCTTATTGAGAATTTTTGCATCCATATTCATCAGAGATATTGGCCTGTAGTTCTCTTTTTTTACTGGGTCTCTGTCTGGTTTAGGAATCAAAGTAATACTGGCTTCATAGAATGAGTCTGGAAGTTTTCCTTCCCTTTCTATTCCTTGGAATAGCTTGAGAAGGATAGGTATTATCTCTGCTTTAAACGTCTGGTAGAACTCCCCTGGGAAGCCATCTGGTCCTGGACTCTTATTTGTTGGGAGATTTTTGATAACCGATTCAATTTCTTCGCTGGTTATGGGTCTGTTCAAGCTTTCTATTTCCTCCTGATTGAGTTTTGGAAGAGTGTGGGTGTTTAGGAATTTGTCCATTTCTTCCGGGTTGTCCAATTTGTTGGCATATAATTTTTCATAGTATTCCCTGATAGTTGTTTGTATCTCTGAGGGATTGGTTGTAATAATTCCATTTTCATTCATGATTTTATCTATTTGGGTCATCTCCCTTTTCTTTTTGAGAAGCCTGGCTACAGGTTTGTCAATTTTGTTTATTTTTTCAAAAAACCAACTCTTGGTTTCATTGATCTGCTCTACAGTTTTTTTAGATTCTATATTGTTTATTTCTGCTCTGGTCTTTATTATTTCTCTTCTTTTGCTGGGTTTAGGCTGCCTTTGCTGTTTGGCTTCTATTTCCTTTAGGTGTGCTGTTAGATTTTGTATTTGGGATTTTTCTTGTTTCTTGAGATAGGCCTGGATTGCAATGTATTTTCCTCTCAGGACTGCCTTCGCTGCGTCCCAAAGCGTTTGGAGTGTTGTATTTTCATTTTCGTTTGTTTCCATATATTTTTTAATTTCTTCTCTAATTGCCTGGTTGACCCACTCATTCGTTAGTAGGGTGTTCTTTAACCTCCATGCTTTTGGAGGTTTTCCAGACTTTTTCCTGTGGTTGATTTCAAGCTTCATAGCATTGTGGTCTGAAAGTATGCATGGTATAATTTCAATTCTTGTAAACTTATGAAGGGCTGTTTTGTGACCCAGTATATGATCTATCTTGGAGAATGTTCCATGTGCACTCGAGAAGAAAGTATATTCTGTTGCTTTGGGATGCAGAGTTCTAAATATATCTGTCAAGTCCATCTGATCCAATGTGTCATTCAGGGCCCTTGTTTCTTTATTGACCATGTGTCTAGATGATCTATCCATTTCTGTAAGTGGGGTGTTAAAGTCCCCTGCAATGACCACATTCTTATCAATAGGGTTGCTTATGTTTATGAGTAATTGTTTTATATATCTGGGGGCTCCGGTATTCGGCACATAGACACTTATAATTGTTAGCTCTTCCTGATGGATAGACCCTGTGATTATTATATAATGCCCTTCTTCATCTCTTGTTACAGCCTTTCATTTAAAGTCTAGTTTGTCTGATATAAGTATGGCTCCTCCAGCTTTCTTTTGGCTTCCAGTAGCGTGATAAATAGTTCTCCATCCCCTCACTCTCAATCTAAAGGTGTCCTCAGATCTAAGATGAGTCTCTTGTAGACAGCAAATAGATGGGTCTTGTTTTTTTATCCATTCTGATACCCTATGTCTTTTGGTTGGCGCATTTAATCCATTTACATTCAGTGTTATTATAGAAAGATACGGGTTTAGAGTCATTGTGATGTCTGTATGTTTTATGCTTGTAGTGATGTCTCTGGTACTTTGTCTCACAGGATCCCCCTTAGGATCTCTTGTAGGGCTGGTTTCGTGGTGACAAATTCCTTCAGTTTTTGTTTGTTTGGGAAGACCTTTATCTCTCCTTCTATTCTAAATGACAGACTTGCTGGATAAAGGATTCTCGGCTGCATATTTTTTCTGTTTAGCACACTGTAGATATCGTGCCAAGCCTTTCTGGCCTGCCAAGTTTCAAAGGAGAGATCAGTCACGAGTCTTATAGGTCTCCCTTTATATATATGTGAGGGCACGTTTATCCCTTGCTGCTTTCAGAATTTTCTCTTTATCCTTGTATTTTGCCAGTTTCACTATGATATGTCGTGCAGAAGATCGATTCAAGTTACGTCTGAAGGGAGTTCTCTGTGCCTCTTGGATTTCAATGCCTTTTTCCTTCCCCAGTTCAGGGAAGTTCTCAGCTATAATTTCTTCAAGTACCCCTTCAGCACCTTTCCCTCTCTCTTCCTCCTCTGGGATACCAATTATGCATATATTATTTCTTTTTAGTGTATCACTTAGTTCTCTAATTTTCCCCTCATACTCCTGGATTTTTTTATCTCTTTCTTTCAGCTTCCTCTTTCTGCATAACTTTATCTTCTAGTTCACCTATTCTCTCCTCTGCCTCCTCAAGCCGAGCCGTCATGGTTTCCATTTTGTTTTGCATTTCGTTTAAAGCGTTTTTCAGCTCCTCATGACTGTTCCTTAGTCCCTTGATCTCTGTGGCAAGAGATTCTCTGCTGTCCTGTATACTGTTTTCAAGCCCAATGATTAATTTTATGACTATTATTCTAAATTCACTTTCTGTTATATTATTTAAATCCTTTTTGATCAGTTCATTAGCTGTTGTTATTTCCTGGAGATTCTTCTGAGGGGAATTCTTCCGTTTGGTCATTTTGGATAGTCCCTGGAGTGGTGAGGACCTGCAGGGCACTTCCCCTGTGCTGTGGTGTATAACTGGAGTTGGTGGGCGGGGCCGCAGTCCGACCTGATGTCTGCCCCCAGCCCACCGCTGGGGCCACAGTCAGACTGGTGTGTGCCTTCTCTTCCCCTCTCCTAGGGGCGGGATTCACTGTGGGGTGGCGTGGCCCGTCTGGGCTACTTGCACACTGCCAGGCTTGTGTTGCTGGGGATCTGGTGTATTAGCTGGGGTGGGCAGGCAAGGTGCACGGGGGCTGGAGGGGCAGGCTTAGCTCGCTTCTCCTTAGGTGATCCACTTCAGGAGGGGCCCTGTGGCAGCGGGAGGGAGTCAGATCCGCTGCCGGAGGTTTGGCTCCGCAGAAGCACAGAGTTGGGTGTTTGCGCTGCGCGAGCAAGTTCCCTGGCAGGAACTGGTTCCCTTTGGGATTTTGGCTGGGGGATGGGCGGGGGAGATGGCGCTGGTGAGCGCCTTTGTTCCCCGCCAAGCTGAGCTCTGCCGTCCGGGGGCTCAGCAGCTCTCCCTCCCTTTGTCCTCCAGCCTTCCCGCTTTCTGAGCAGAGTTGTTAACTTATGACCTCCCAGACGCTGAGTCGCGCTTGCTGTCGGAACACAGTCCGTCCGGCCCCTCCGCTTTTGCCAGCCAGACTCGGGGGCTCTGCTTGGCCGGCGAGCCGCCCCTCCGCCCCGGCTCCCTCCCGCCAGTCCGTGGAGCGCGCTCAGCCTCGCCGCCCTTCCTACCCTCTTCCGTGGGCCTCTCGTCTGCTCTTGGCTCCAGAGACTCCGTTCTGCTAATCCTCTGGCGGTTTTCTGGGTTCTTTAGGCAGGTGTAGGTGGAATCTAAGTGATCAGCAGGACGCGCGGTGAGCCCAGCATCCTCCTACGCTGCCATCTTCCGGAACCCCCTCGTAAAATATATTTTTTAATTAAGGAATCACTTGTCAAAGTTTGGGAAGAAATATAGGTGAAAAAACTCTTAACAGTCATCACAAGCCAAAGAAAAACCATAAACATCTGGTGTGAGTTTATATATGTTATAATTCATACTCATATATATTCACATAAAACATACATTCAGGTTTATTGGGTATTTTCACTGCAATTTTTTTTTTCAAATTTACCTGCTGCAGGGAAGTGATTTCTTAGGTGCTAGAGTGTTAGTATTAAATTTTTCCTTAACGCTCATTTACTTTGAGAGACAGAGACAAAGCACAAACAGGGGAAGGGTAGAGAGAGAGGGAGACACAGAACCCAAGGCAGGCTCCAGGCTCTGAGCTGTCAGCACAGGGCCCCACATGGGACTCAAACTCGCAAAATGTGAGGTCATGACCTGAGCTGAAGTTGAACACTTAACTGACTGAGCCACCCAGGCGCCCCTAGAATGTTAGTATTAAGTCTGCATCTTCCTTGTGTCACTTTCGGCTTATTTCGCTGCTCCAGATTTTAAAAGTGATTCTGGTATGTGAGGCTTGAGAGAGTGTGAAAATAAAACCAGCCTGTATCCACAGACCAAAGGGCTGCCACGTTTAGGAGGCTAGTAACAGATCAAGCACATTACCTTTTTCACCCTAGGAGATCTACGTCAGATATCCACAAATGACATCTTTCTTCACATCTGTCAGAGATCTTTGTTTAAAACAAAATGAAAGAAAGAAATTTCTGAGAAAACTTTTCTGGTTGATGATGCTTCTGTGTTTAAATGCTATGCCAAACAGACTATTTTGAGCAAATGGAGGATTTAAAAATCTTCGCATCATTCATTCAAATACATGCAAATATTCTTCAGAGTAATACTTGTTTTCAGGTAAAGAAGATTCTTAACTTATGTGCAAATCTGGTCAGTTTTGCTAGGTTTAGAAAGTATCCTGGGGGGGGGTGTCACTGCAATTAGTTCAAACTTCCCAACTAGGAATTCATTTGGTCTTTCAAATAATATGCATAAGCATCTCCTGGAAGGAATGAAGCTGCAAGATGTATTTAGAACAAAAGAAAAACGAAAGGAGGAAAGATCACAGCTTTTTTCTTATGTAGAAAAAATTGTGTACATTATATACAATATATGATTGTGAAAGCTTATTTTTAAATTTCTAAACATACATCAAAAACTGAGAAGGAAAAGTAAAAGAAAATGACACCAAGAAGAGGTGCCTAGGCGGCTCAGTTAAGCCTCCAATTCTTGGTATCTGTTCAGGTTGTGATCTCACGGTCTTGAGATCTAGCCCTGCATCGGGCTCCACTGTGGGTACAGAGCCTGCTTGGGATGTTCTCTCTCCCTCTCTCTCTCTGCTCCTCCCCTGCTCACTCTCTCTCAAGACAAATAAACTTAAAAAAAATAACACCAAGGTCATTACCAGCTTAGAGGCCCTCAGCAATCAGAATAAGCTTAAGAAGTATGATGAAGGCTAAGCATGAAGTACGAAGAGGACAGGAAGACCCCTCACACAGATGTACGTGTGTGTCTCATCCTTTCAGAGAATATACTAAAAGCATGGGCCTGGGAGACAAGCATGTCAGCTGCAGAATTTCTTCAAAGAAAAGCTGTAGGAGAGGCAAACTAGTAAGAGAGGGAGAAGGCAGGACCTGTCTGGAAGCCGCACCTGCATTGCAAGCACATTCTTTTTTTTCTTCTTAGTGTTTGTTTAGTTTTGAGAGAGAGCGAGTGAGCAAGCAGTGTGAGTGGGGGGCAGAGAAAGGAAACACAGAATCCAAAGCAGGCTCCAAGCTGTCAGCTGTCTGCACAGAGCCTGATGCAGGGCTCAATCCCATGAATCATAAGCCTGAGTCAGGCGCTCAACCAACTGAGCCACCCAGGCTCCCCACAAGCACATTCTTCTACTTAGATTGCATCATTAATGGGGGCGGGGAGTACTTTTAGGGACTTAATAGAAATTTAGAGGAAGCACTTCGTGTACCATTCTTGGCCAATACCTCTGAAATAGAAAGACATATCCATACTTGGGCTAGAAGGATAATAGTTTCTATCACTTTGAACTAAGTGAGTTCTTCGGAAATCACTTTCTACACTCCTAAATTGGGTTATTTTACAAATTGGGTTATATGAACTCAACAATAAAAGGAGATTATTACTAATCTTTGATTCTCTGTATCATCCAGGTATTAGAAATTCCCTCTGATTTACGAGTCTATGTTCTATTCCAGGAATATGGATCCATTCTTCTCCTCATCAAAACTGAGGGGTTTAATCCTGGAGGTTTTTAAGAGAATATTGGCGATAGAAAAGCTGAGCATTAAGTGTAGGCATTAATAATGTCTTTTCACAGTGTTTTTTCCTTATCTTTTGTATTAGGCTTTTTAAACCAAGTGTCGTGTCTTGCTAATTAACTGTGGTAGAAAGTTATCACCTGGGTAGAACATGTTAAAAAATAATTATATATTCCTTGGCATTGTGGTTCTTGGATGAAGGAAGAACACCAATCTTTGCCATCATTTCATCTTCCATTTTTACCCCTTTCTGTCAGCCACTCTTTTCCTTCTTGGTGTACTAGGAGAATCTTAAGAGACCACCAAACCTGAATAACTCTGATATTTAATAGGAAGATAAAGGGGTCTCTCACCACATCAGAAGCAATGAGAATTACCAAACAAACACAAGGGAGAAACCTACATTCCTAGTGCTAGCACTAGACTTACAACTTCACTCTTTACAATTCATCCTTGGAGAGGGGCACATGAGTGGCTTGGTCAGTCAAGGGTCAAGCTGTTGATTTCAGCTCACGGTTGTGAGATCAAGCCTACCTCAGGCTCTGCTCTGATGGCACGGAACCTGATTGAGATTTGCACTCTCTCTGCTCCTCCTCTCTCACTCTCTCTCACTCTTTCTCACTCTCAAAAGAGACAAACATTAAAAAAAATTATCCTTGGAGAAAGGGAACCCTTGTGCACTGTTGGTGGGAATGTAAATTGGTACAACCACTATGAAAACAGTGTGGAAGCTCCTCAAAAAATTAAACACAAATACTATAGGATCCAACAATTCTACTACTATTTAGCCAAAGAAAACAAACACTAATTTGAAAAGACGTATGAACCCCTATGTTCACTGTAGCATTATTTACAATAGCCAAGGTATGGAATCAACTGAAATGTCCATCAATAGATGGATAAAGAAGATGTGCTGTGTACACACACACACACACACACACACACAGGAATATTACTTAGCTGTAAAAATAGAATGAGATTCTGCCATTTGCAACAATATGGATGGACATAGAAGGTATTATGCTAAGTGAAATAAGTCAGGCAGAGGAATACAAATACCATATGATTTCAGTTATGTGTGGAACCTAAAAAAAAACAAAACAAACCAGAAATGGACTGAAGGGTACTGGTGTTTGCCAGAGGGAGGGGGAGGGGGAATGGACAAAATAGGTGAAGGGGATTGAGAGGTACTAAAGCTCAACTTTAAGTCACAAGCATGAGGAGGAGTACAGCATAGGGCGTATAATCAATGGTATGTAATAGTGTTGTATGGTGACGGATGGTAGCTAGACTTAGTGTAGTCAGTACCGTATAATGTATAGAACTGTTGAATCAATGTTGCACACTTGAAACTAATATAACATTATATGTCAACTATACTGCAATAAAAAAGTTTAAGAAATTAATTCTTAGGCCAGGTGGTAATCTAATCTACACTGTGGCCAGACTTTTCTTGGAGGTCTGGATGTGACCAAGGAAGAACACAACTTTTCAGTTAGGAACTGTTCTCTAAGCATTTTCTAGCCAATAGTTTCCACAGTAACTTTGGATGGAAGACATCTGTCTGTGACTTCTGTAAAGAGAAGTAGGAGAAAAAGACAACTAGCATTTCTAAGTGCCCACCAAGGATGAGGCACCCAAGAATGTTTATCCCATATAACTATTATCACCATCTTGGTAAGTCAACATTATTACCCCATTTTATAGATGCAGAAACAAAGGCAAGGAAGGAAGAGTTGTATGGTCAGATTTAAACACAAGCTTGTTCTGTTTGTCCTATGCCATGCTGTGCCATTGTCCACAAGTATGACCACTGTAACGAGGACGACTAGCATGGGCCCCAGTCATGCCCTCAGTGATGTTAGCCACCTGACAAATTTACTACCACACTTGCATCTCTGGGTAACCGTTCCCCTCCGTTCTTAGCTCAATGAATGTGTGCAGTAAGAACAAAACAGCCCCAGAGAACATTTGGATAAATAAACAATGGGACTCAATAGGTTACAGTAAAGTTTCCAGAAAATACTGTCGGAGAAGTTCAGGATGTATATTAAGGAGTTTGGTTAATAAGAAATCAAAATTAGTGTTTTTAGGGGGGAGGAGCAGGTGTGTGTGTGCATGAGCACATGTGTTTACCTCATCACGGAATCAAACCAAATCCTATAAATGAGTACTGAATATATGCCTACTTGTAATATGGAGAGTGCATAAAAGGGAAAGGTATAATCCTGAAGGGCTACGACAAGCACTTCTAACGTAAGAAATCACGAAAGAAACTAAGACTAAGGAGGTCAATATTTTAAATAAATCCTATTTTTCACCACTAAATAGTTCACTAGATAAAAGAGCTCATTTTGTTCCCCAATTTTAAAGTATAACTAATTAGATGATAATCAACATGGTATTTGCCATCACACGTTTAGACAATGTAGAATATGATGATCCATTACATCAATAATCAGTTACATTTAGAACTAATTATTTGAAATAAAGGTGAGCTCATATGCACAGAATCTGCCAATATTCTCAAAGGAAAACATTATTGGGGCACCTGAGTGGTTCAGCATTTGGGCGTCCAACTTCAGCTCAGGTCATGATCTCATAGCTTATGAGTTCGAGCCCCGCATCAGGCACTGTGCTGACAGCCCAGAGTCTGAAGCCTGCTTCAGATTCTGTGTCTCCCTCTCTCTCTGCCCCTCCCCGACTCACGCTCTGTCTCACTCTTTCAAAAATAAATAAACATTAAAAAAAAATTTTTAAAAGGAAAACATTATTCAGTGAAGAAAAGATTTTCATTTTCTCTTGTGAAAATAAATAAAAAGATTAAAAATATGATTTTAATTACAGACAACATGGAGGGTAATAAGGATTTGAAATTTCAAATACAACTTTCAAATATTTCAAATCATATTGTTTTTTTCTCTCAATGATTTTTGTAGCTCCATATTTACTAAGTGAAATATAGAAAACTAAATTGTCTTGGGATATTTCCTTGAAATAGCTTTTAAGAAAATAAAAATTTAAATGATACGATCAGAAAATATTCCTGGTTTACAACACCTTAAATTAAAGCTGTTTGCAGACAAGAAGTCATCGGAGGAGTCAGTATCCCACAGTAAGATTTCTTGGACAAAAAAGGAGGATAGTGGATAAACTGGTCCTGGGGAGGCACGTGGTATGACTCAGGAAGCAGAGAATATGTTGTTGGTTGATGTTGGCTGACCTGGTCCCACACACAGCCAGCAGAACGACCCTCAGCTCTACCTCCTGCCTGGAGCTTCTCTTCTTGCAAACTCATCTGCCTCTGTATCCATCTTTACCACTTTCCTAGAGCTAGTTTTCCGAAAAGGATTAATGCAATTCCCATGGCATAATTTTAGTGTGCAGAAGGGTGCCTGAAGCCGACTGAAAGTTCTGTGAAGGCAGAGTACACCTTCTCCATATTTACATCGGGAGTCTTGGCCCATATTTAGGTTGTGCTAGGTTTACAGGCATACAGGAATGCACTGGAGTGTTCCTAATGTTCGATTTGGCCACCAGATGTCAGTACATGATAACGAATGCTGTAATACCACATTAAGCCAGAAAAGCTTAAAAGGCCATTTTCAAGAGTTTAATTTGGCAGAGTAGAAAAAAGCAGACAGATTTACGGGCAGTACATTGTGATAGTATCTGGAAAAAAGATGAGAATCTCTGGACCCTACTAACCCCCAGTCATTGATACTATGTCCTCTCAGATGGGGAAATCCATGTCCCATTTTTTTAAAAGTGTCTCTAAAATTTAGTTTTTAAAAAGTAAAATGTGCATTAGTAAGCACATACTAATGAAAGCTCACTTGCATATAAATAACTTAAACTAATTAGGAAAATCCTAGATGTAGAGTTTAGATTTAAATTATCCAAAACATAGATCTATGTCAATTACTAGGCATTTAATAATCATACTGTTGTGTATATACGTGAATTAAAGAGCCAGAAAAAAAAAGCGTGAGAAGGTTTTTTTTTTATGCAAAAAATCAAATATCCCACAAACAACTGAAACTTCCCCAGATTTCATAGTTGGAATTACAAATGTTTGGTCTTTTTAACTAAAGACTACTGTACAAAACATTAACTTTTGATATATGCAAACGAAAAGTACAATTGTCAAGGCCTGTTCACTCTCCTCCCTCAACATGGTTCAGACCCACCCATTTATCCCATTCCTCCTCCAACAATGGATTTAGGGCACTGGTCACCTTGCTCGCCATAACCACCCTCCTACACTGCAGCTTTGTCCCTTCTGAGTCCATTCTCCACCCTGTAGGCAGAGGTCACTTTAAAAACACAAATTTGACCATGCATTCCCCTGCCTGGAGCACCAGCAACTTCCTAATGCCTTCAGGTTGAAGCTCAGTCCTTGGCCTTGCAAGGCCTACAGAGCACTCCCGGATCTGCCTCCAGCTCACTCAGCCAGGTTTCTTCTCATTCCTCGGTTCCAGAACTATTTTAGTGATTAATGCTGCCACATGAAATGGTGTTCTTTCTGAGAAATACTCATTCACACATCAGCATGTTAATTCCTACTCATGCACTGCCTCCTCCAGGAAATCTATGATTTGATCCTCCCTAATTTTACCCATCCCCCAACACACACTAGTATGTAGGTGCATACTACATAGGTAAGTGTATAGCACATCATTTATGCATCGCAGTAAATATAGCTGTTTACAGAGTATTACTCCTTTATACCTTGCAGTCCTTCCTTCTTACATCTCACTTGGCATACTCTATACTCTTAATCATCTTAGCTATCCTGTAGCTAAATCTTTTTCCAAGGCCTAGAGATACTATCTCCGCAACCCAAGGTCACACATTCTTAAAATTTTACAGAGCTTGGAGTAGTAGCCACACACTGCAATCCAAGTCCTGAGCTCTTCCCAATATCCTGGGCTACTTCCAAAGGCCATTAAAAGGGAACCATTTGATAGGAATATGGCAGAGATTATTGAAGAGTACTAATAGGGGTGCCAGACTGGCTCAGTCAGCAGAGCATACGACTCTTGCTATTTGGGTTGCGAGTTCAAGCCCCATGTTGGGAATAGAGCTTACTTTAAAAAAAAAAAAGTACCAATAAAAGCATTAAAGAACAACAGGTACAACTCTACAGATGTTAAGCCTTCAAAAATATTGGCATACACTCAGAGAAAGTTGCTGAATTTGCCTTCTTCCTCTTTTTAGTACCTGAATTAGGAACCAAAATTGCTTTCCAGAAGCTAAATGGTCCTGCTTACTGGCTTTAATTTTTATGCATTTGGCTTTCTTCTTGCTAACTGCTTTAGGACATAAGCTGTATCTTGAGTTTTCTTCATCAGTATGTTTACAGTATTTTGTCAGGGATTTCTCCTCTTTTTTTCTGTCCTCATGCTAATGTAATACATAGGAAGCTTACCTTTTCCATAACCTAATGTGAGTGTTCCCACATGTCTGCAGTCAGAATGGCTTTACGGAGTATCACAGGAGAAGAGGAGACCTAGGGTAGGCCTCTCTGAGAAAGACCTATGTTGATTTCCACAGCAAAAGGGAGGGTTAGAACTGGGAAGGAGCTCAACAAGGTGCTCTGTGAAAATGTACTACTTTAAGGAGGCATTCCTTCTTGCCTCCTTGGAGAGACCATGAGTCAATAAAACCCTTTAAGAATCACTGAGCCAGCCAGAATTCTGGTTCACGGCTCCTTAAGGGATCAGGCTTTCAACAGGAGCATCTAAGAATTAATCTCACTATTCAAAAGGTATTAAGAGAGATGTTTAGAGTAGAGTACCAACTGAAAAACTCTACCTCTTTAGTCTCCTGAAGCATAGGTCTGCATGAGGTCATGCATTTGGGCTTCTTACCTAAGATACCTGTATTAGCACTCCAGCTCTCCACTGGGCCTGTATTCCAACCCTGGGTTCTAAACCCTGGGCTAGGGTTATTATGCTTGGGTGTCCAGAAACCTCCATGTCCCAAAAATGGGCTGGCGTCTTGCTATGAAATGAGTTACCATCTAACTCCTGTTTCTTAACCACGTTTTTCCAACTAGATCTCCTAGATTGTCCATACATACCTGAGAAGTGCACATAGTTGGAATCACCTTGGGGCAGTGACCACCCTAACATGGAGATGCTCCCCAGAGGACAATTCTCCCATCAGTGCAGTTGGTCTATGTGCCCTACCCTTGTCAGATAAAGAGTTTTGCTATCCTCATTGGCCTGTGATGTAGATGCTCCATGATGTCTTATGCTCACATTCCAACACTTCTATCCACTGAATACCAGCAGTAAGAGAATTACCTTTAGATCCACACAATTATACTTAAAAAGAAAGAAGAGGGAGAAAATGGGAGAAATACCAGAGGGAAGAGGGTGTGAAAAATCAGGTAGAAATAGCAAGGGCAATGTATGTAGAGTTGGTATGTCATGGTGATATTTCACTCAATATATTTGAGGTCTGAATGTCCTACTCTTCAATAAAAATAAATCTTGCAAATCAGAAAAAATACGAAGAAAAAAAAAGAATATGGTTAATGCTATTAAAATCCACCCCCCCCCATTCCAAATTTAAAGTAGTTGAGAACTAGCAAGTAAAATCACATAGACTTGGGGGTCCTTAAAGATTCAAACACAGAGTTACAGAGGAGGGGCAGTAAAAGTTGGATGACAAGGCTCAAAAAGGTAGGAGCTAGTGGTAGCCAAGACACGGAAACAAGGACTGGCATTGACTTATTTAACAACTGTTCTTAAAGAACTGTGTAAGGAGAAGAGTGAAGTATGAGAAAAATGGTAAATATAGTAAACTAATGCTTTATTTTCTTCTCAGACTGTAGAAGAGAAATACATTTTTCTATAGGCTGAGGGAATTTCTCCTAGTGGAGAAAGAGAAACTAAATGTCCAAGAAAATAATTACTAATCAAGCAAATACCCAGGGCAGGTGGGGAAAAGTAAGAAAATTCACAAGTAAGAAGGTAATAAAGTTAGAGGAATTTGAGATTGTGTTTACTTACTATCTGATTTAAAACAAACGTTTAAAATGCAAATAGCTACCAATTATAAAGACTGGTCCATGAATGGTGTTAATTTCCATTTTTCTCAAGTGCCTTCATCTACAAAAGAAGCTTCAAAAAACAAGATATAGTATACTCTCTTCTCTTTAAAATAGAAATTCTGTAGGAATAACTTTTAATTTTCCTCTCTCTCACTCTTTCAAGTTTTCTGGCAGTAAAATAGACATTTTAATAGGATTTATTTCTGAGTAGTCACTATATTTTTAAAATTCTTTTTAGTATTCCTTAGTAGTTTCACCCAATAAAATTAACTACCTCAAGCTGCCACATTTTAAACAGAGGCTGATTTTTCCATTGGTTAGCAATCATTTTCTCTTTGCTATTTTATCATTAGAAACTCCCTTGACAGTTTCAAGTTGTTAAAATCCTGGGTTTTTTCTTCATTCCTTTGCTTCATAAATCACTACATCAACTATTCATGTAGGCAGAAAAATAGTGCCAGAAAATAGGTCACCATGCATTGAGCCACAATTTTAACTACCTAGATTAAAAAAAAAAAAAAATCAATCCTACAACTTAACAAATTAACGTAAAAATACTAATTTTTACCTTGTTTTTAGTCAGCTATCAAACTTTACGTCACTTCTGCATCCTACCGCCCCTAAAACTGGGTTTTGCATACTGATGACCAATACAAATCGTGCTTGAAATTGAACATTAAGGCATGCTAGCCATGCTCACAATGGACTTGTGTATTTCTATAGTTCCTTTCACTTCAGGATCTCAAACATACTTTCCTTTTGAAAATCTCCTTCACGTTGGCAAGTCAGTAAACCTAGCATCAGGAAGGGATATTGCCAGAAACCTAATTCACAGGAAGTTTGAGTGAGTTTCCCTCCCAATGTGGTATCAATTTGTTTAATATCTGAGAATAGCTTTTAGGATATAAGACACATGTCTGAATTCAAAAATCAATTTCGAGTCACTATGTCCGCAGAATAAAAACAACAACAAAGTATTCATTATGCAACTAAAGAACAGAAATGGAGAATTCTGTTACCAAGAGAAGGAGAACATTAATTTTTAGTGATAATTTCAAATATCCTTAAGGACTGTCTAGATTTGCTGGTGTCAAATGGTGGAAAAAACAACACATCTACAAATGGCTAATTACCTTATGTCTGGTCATATTCTGTAATACTTTATTAGCATTACTATGTTTGAGAAAGTACTGAAACTGCACTTGCTAAATTTTTAGGGAACCATACCCAATTGAATTACTATCTATAAATCACCAATATAGATGGTTCTCCCTGATGATTTTTGTCAATCTCTGAGAAATGAAGTTTTAAACATTTGTCAATCTCTGAGAAATAAAGTTTTAAACATTAGATAATGCTTTAGTTATTTATATAGCTTGTGAACCAGTATACATTCTTAATAAAATATTACTTGATTAATATACTTAGCCAATATATAATTGAGTAGTCTGGTATTATATAAGCATAGAATTGACATAATACACTTATTTTAACTAATAAAAGTTACCTAGTGTAATAGTGAAAATACAGTGAATTACTTAGTTAATATGTCATGTTCTGTAAGAAACTTACATTTCGGTATCAACCTCCCAAAGCCATATTTGCACAGCGTATCACTACAGTTAACGAAATACTACATGGCAATGAGAAAGAATGAAATATGGCCTTTTGTAGCAATGTGGATGCAACTGGAGAGTGTGATGCTAAGTGAAATAAGTCATACAGAGAAAGACAGATACCGTATGTTTTCACTCTTATGTGGATCCTGAGAAACTTAACAGAAGACCATGGGGGAGGGGAAGAAAAAAGAAAAAAAAAAGAGAGGTTACAGAGGGAGGAAGCCAAAACATAAGAGACTCTTAAAAATTGAGAACAAACTGAGGGTTAATGGGGGGTGGGAGGGAGGCGAGGGTGGGTGATAGGTACTGAGGAGGCCATCTGTTGGGATGAGCACTGGGTGTTGTATGGAAACCAATTTGACAATAAATTTCATATTTAAAAATAAATAAACTAAAAAATAAAATAAAATAAATAACACACACACACATACACACAAACCAACATTTCAAATGTTTAAGTATTTCCAACATATTTTGCTAATAGATTTTCCCCATACAGGCTTAAGTTTTATTTTATGAGTCCAAAGCCTTTTGTATAGTGAACCTCATTTTTAGTTAAAGCTCCTTTCAGTGAGAAGGTTCTGGATACAAAGAAAATGGGAAGGTGGAGTCCTCACGCTTGGGCAGAAGGTGGCAGCAGCTGAAGGGTCTGACTGTCCTTCCAGGGACTTTTCCGCATTCAGTGCTTCTACTCCTATTACTAGGTCCTGGCAGGGTTTACTGTTTACTTTTTGAAGTTAACATAGGATTATAAAAATATAGCTTTGTCAAAATCTGACTAATCCACCTACTAATTTTAAAAACTATCATTTCATAAGATAATTTTGTATTGGAGATTTTTTGCAAATTTCTATTCCGTTTAACTTGACTAGGCGTTTTTTGGTCTAATGCACACTTTTAACATTAATGTAGCATTAGAATGTTTTAATATCGAGTACATCACCCGCTCATTTTCATCTCCTTAAAATATGGGCTTATTCATTCTTAGTCCAGAAAAAAAACTTCATCATTACTCTGTCAAGTTGCAAAAGAACTCTTAGAATTTTTATTGGGATTGTCTGAACATTGTAAAAATTAAGAATCAATAGTTTTCCCACCCAGGCTTGTGATATCATTGTGATATCATACCCAGAAGTAGAACTTGCCACTCAGCTTTTTTTGTTTTGTTTCTAGTCTTCCACATCTGTATCAAGATGATTTCCAACATTTATAAGGAAATAAGGAATAAAATAAAGCCAACAAACTATTTTTTATTTCTATCAACAGGATCATTTTTTTAAAAATAGGATCTGTTTTTCCATTACTCTATGTTTTTGCACTTTGCAAATCTGTGGACGTATATTTTAAAACTGATAACCTTACTGAACTCTATTAGCTCCAATGGATTTTCAGTTGTCTCCTCAAACTTTGTGAATTACATATTAACCCCCAATCCCTGTGGTAAATACTTAGATAATATTTTTTAACGTTTATTTATTTTTGAAAGAGCGAGCGTGAGCACGAGTGGGGAGGAGCAGAGAAAGGGAGACACACAATCTGAAGCAGTCACCAGGCTCCAAGCTGTCAGCACAGAGCCCAAAGCCAGGCCCAAACCCAGAAACCATGAGATCATGACCTGAGCCAAAGCCGGACACTTAACCAACTGAGCCACCCAGTTGCCCCTAAATTTCCAAATATCTTTAAATAAATATAACCTGTCACTTGCATGAAATCAGTTGAATGTGATATGTGAGTTATTAACTTCCTCTCCCAACACTTAACCAACTGAGCCACCCAGGTGATCCTGTGGCACTTTAAATTTATTATATTTAATCTTGAGCAAAAAAAAAAAAGAAGAAAAGAAAAAAACATAGGAAACAGTATATGGTCTAAGCTATCTCTATTATATTTTGACTGACTGAAAAAACTAAAAGAGGAGACACCCCTATGAAAACAGCTAGGTCAAGTATCATAATTATTCCTTCATTAGATCTTCCAGCTTTAGGTCTCTAGCAATCACTGCTTTGTTCCCGATTCTCTTCTCTAGCCAGTCATCTCCTGCCAAAAATTCATGTCAACAGATCCAAAAGCAAGCTCATCATCTTTCTCCACAGCTGTTAAGTAACCTATTTTTCTCTTATGAATTTCGTTAATACTGTGTTTTATCCCTTGAAAGGTATTTAATACATTCTACTTCTCCTATCTCCTTACAGGGAAATAGAATCCTTGAAAGCAGATACCAATTATTTTAAATCTTGGTAGTTCTCACAACACACTTAGACTCTCACACTGAACACAGAATGAGCTCAGATGAATTCCAGCATCCCATAGGTGGGTCCATATCCTGATCTAGGAGAAGTGAGGGCTCTCATCCTGGGGTACTGATTACATGAATGCCTCCCATTCACTTTGATGCCATCTTCCTACTGCTTCACTCATTGGGACACACCCCCAGAAACAGCAGGTGCAGAATGTGGGTCATTCATGGGTCCTGCAGAGGCATTACCCAGAGGGGTCTATTCAAGGAAGATGGCGATCCCATGTGGGATCAGTGGGCAACAACGTTTGTCAATGACTTAAAATGAACACATTGAGGGTAGTTCTTCACCCAGGCACAACATAGAGGCAATCTATACCTACACTGCTTATGACATTTGTCCCCTTAAAAATAAAGATCATCATCCAAGTGATGAATGGTCCCTAAATAACCAGTGGGATAAAAAAAAGTTAATGATTTACAGGGCTTCTGCTTGCCTAACATCAGGTCCTCTTCAACATTGTTGTTAGATCCTTTGAATACAAGAAAACTAGGCTCTGCCACTATGTTGGATTCCCATCAACAGAAATATGATATAATTTACCTTTTATCCTAAGCTTCCAAGAGGGGTAAATTCATGTATGCTACTGTGGCCCTTCATCCCCAAATAATTTTTTTCAATACAAACGTATACCCCTCTGTGTGCACCACTGGGACACTTACATCAAACTCATTCAGGACTGCAGCCAGCTCACCGATGCCTGTGTGGCCTTTGGCTTCATCGGTGGGCGAGGTAGCTTGAGCAGCATTGGAGATGCCAGCAATGGCTTCCTGGACTTGTTTAAACACATAATCTCGGTTGGCTCTGGTGGCAGCAACATCTGGGTGGCGGAGAAGCGCTTGGGAGGCTGTGTACAGCATTGTGGCATTCTTCTTTAGAGCCCCTCGGGCGGCTGCCATCTCATTCCGACAGTGAGGGTCCTTCAGCTCCTGTGTGTGCAAAACATGAAACCTGTCACATCCATGGAGTTTGCCATGGAAACGTTTGTTATTGAACTCTGAGTCAGACGCACCGAACTCCACTGAATTTTGTAAACCATCTACCTTCCCTTGTCCTCTCTCTAGCTGCCAGGACTTTGTGTATGGTGTTCTTTCCATATGAAATACTGGAGTACCCCTCTTCGACCCAACCCTTTCACTCAACATGGCCCATCTTCCTGGAACCTATTCCATCCAGCTCTCTAGGCAATGTCTCCTTCTTTCTGCTCCCACAAGCCCCTATCCCCTCCTATCATCAATACTTATTATACTGTACTGGAGTTACATATTTAAGCATGTGTCCATCCTGTGTTGTATCTCTTGAGAGCAGGAAACCCGATCTTGTTTAGTGGCCCTTTACTTATTAGCAAATGTTTGGCCTATAAAAGGCACTCAAATATTGCTGGGGAAAATGTAAAAACCAAGATACAGACAAGTAGCCTGCATGGATAGGAGTTAGTTAAGCAGCAGAGGAAAACCCAGACTTCAGTCTTATGATATTGCTTGCCCTTATACTCAATGACAATTACAAATATGGGAAATCAAACTCTTCTGATTTTTGCTTAGTGCATATCTGCCACTTCATTATCAGGTTCGGACTAGGGTTCATTTCATTTTATTTTTTTAAAGCTATCTTTAATGGCAGCTCAATCACTGAGTTTAGGGAATAAAAATAGATCAAAGGTGATGTGTCTTCCTTGTTTGGGCTGTCAAAATACTACTACCTGGGAATCTCTTGATCTTCAGCTTTAAAGAGCATTGTTAAGAAAATGTTCACATCATTTACGGAAATGTTAAAGGCAGCGCTGCTCTCTGAGGCCATGTACGATTGCCAGCTGAGGATCTCAGAGAAATTTTTCCAGTTTCAAAACATCATTGAAGGTTACTTGAATCACTGCAGTTCAGTTTTTATTTGTTTATTCAGTATGTGTTATATGAATGACCTGGCAACAATTGTATCTTTTCTTTTGTGTGTCAAAACAACTCTGAGACAAGCACAATGGATTGGTTATTTAGGATTGTCAAGGCAGATTGACAAGTAATAATTAACTGAACCATCTATCCTCTTTTGCTTATGCACTAATGAATTTAGCCCGCCAACATGATTTCTAGTTTGAGGGCATTTCTTTTTGGTCCTAAACATGAACACCAATAGGTAACCAACACATGTGTGTACTTTCTATGCCAGATAATTATCTAGGCATTCAAAGTAAAAGGTTTCTCCCGACTAGTCATGAAGAGCCTTTTAACCTCCACAACTCTGGTCCAGAAATTACATATTATATTACTGGGTACCTACACTTAAAAAAGGAAGAGATGGAAGGGGGATTCTCTCTATAAAAACACTTGAGGAAACATTCCTTACTTACATTTAAAAACCCCTGCAAACAATCTAAATGTTAAATTATGAAGAATTGGGGGCACCTGGGTGGCTCAGTCAGTTGAGCGGCGGACTTTGGCTCAGGTCATGATCTCGGGCTCTGTGAGTTCGAGCCCCGCTTCAGGCTCTGTGCTGACAGCTCAGAGCCTGGAGCCTGTTTCGGATTCTGTGTCTCCCTCTCTCTGATCCTCCCCCATTCATGCTCTGTCTCTCGCTGTCTCAAAAATAAATAAGCATTAAAAAAAATTTTTTTTAAATTATGAAGTATTGGTTAGGTAAATAACTGAAGCATTTATTTATTTGATAGAATCTGGATACTATAGTTTTCAATAAATGACATGAATAATATTTACAATATAAATGAAAAGGAAGAACATAATATGCATACTTGTATGCAAAGTATGATTATAAATGTGTTAAATATGGAGATAAATAACTAAAATGCAATATACCAAAATTGTACCACTTTTTTCTTGGGTGGTAGGGTGTTTTATGATATTTTCCTTCTTCCAATTCTACCTGTTCTCTAAATTTTCTTGAAACAGACTCAACTAGCAGTTAATTTAATATAAGGTATTAATGAAATAAATGATACTTATGAGTATTCTCATATAAATCTCATACACATCCATGAATTTTAATACACATCTATATACACACCAGTACCTGATGTGTCCATTTCCAACCCACAACTCTCTTCTATTTGACATTTTTACATGGAGAGTTCACAGGCATCTCACAAGCCATGTATCTAAATATGAAATGTTAATTTCTGTACCCAACTGACCCAGTCTTTCCCATATCTGTAAATTTACCAACATTTACTCATGTGCTGAAACCAGAACCTTAGAACTGAACTGGTTGCTGTCACTTCCTAACATGTCCAATTTAACATCAGGTCCTCAGAGTTCTAGTTTCAAAATAAACTTGGATTCTTTGCAGTTTCCTCCATTTCCACCACTACAAACGAATCAAGACCACCATCTCTCACCTAGACTACTTCAGCTCCCCCCACGCCCCCAACTATAGCCGGTCTCTCCTCTTCCATTCTCTTCTGCACAGCATATCTAGAATCCTAAAATACGTCTCTGAGACACTGATATCAAACTTTGAACTATTCAAACACTACCCACCCACTTACAATAAAATCCAAAACTTCTGCAAGACTCCCAATGTCCTGGCCCCTACCTTTCTTCCCAACTGCCCGCGTGGTTCACTAAGATCAAGATTCAATGGCTTTTTTCTCAGTTGTTTAAAGTAGCTAAGTAGCTTTCTTGGTCTCACATTGGTGTTTCAGAGTAACTTCACTCCTACCCATCTTACATTGTGGACTATCACACAAGAGCTCATTTGAGTCTGCTGATGACAAAACGCTTAAATCATCAAGTAATCTCAAATCACATGCGTGCCTCTCTCACACAAAGAATACTGCAAGCATGTTAGGGGCAGAAACTAGATCTTGGTCCAGCTTGTAATACCAACGTTCCTTCGACCTGGCACAGAAGAACACTCGACAAATGCTTGTGGAATAAAACTTGCTTGTTGGTCACAGACCATCTTGAATCACTAGGAATTGCCCTACGTGTTGAATTCTAGGAACAGTCAAGAGGACGGGTGAAGGAGTTTTAACTGACCCTTTCACATGTGGAGATGTTTTTCCTAGGGGAAAAAAATAAAACCAAATTCCTTGAGGATAAAATCCTAATGGTACTTGACAAACAACTAGAATAGACGAAATTGAGACTGCTAGCTCTAGACAAAAGGACGACAGAAGACACTACGTCAGTCACCTTCATCAGAGTAACTCACACTTAACCTGTGTTATCCCACACCCCCACACATTTATTTTCTTCTCTGCCTTTCCTTGATTTTCTGCGCATAGTCCTCTTGTCTTTCATAAAGGGGTCACTCAACATGCTGCACATTTGGGCTATGCATATGCATGATGGGGTCTATAGGGCTAGGAAACAAAAAGTGAGGGCAAAGGGTGGTGCTCAGAAAGCATCCACTGCACTACATGAAACCATTCTCCCCTCCTTTCTTTTTTTCTTTTTTTTTCCTTTCTTTTCTCTTCTTTTTCTTTTTCTTTCTTTCTTTCTTTTTTTTTTCTTTTTTCTTTTTTTTTGATGGGGGAGCTTTTCTTACAGTGGAAAAAAGGTTACAGTGGTTCCCACCAGTCACACAGGAGGCCTGTGACCTACCCTAGGTAGGCAGGGGGCAGAGGGTACCCCAGGGCCCACAATGCTATGAAAACTGGCCCATGTAATAAGCAACCTTCGTTGATCATAGGTTCTGAGGACATTTGCTAATTTGATAACCAGCAGATAAGACTGATCTGTTGTTTAAGCCTACCAAGCGAGGAGGTTACTTAAACACACATGTTCTCGCCCAGCATTTCCTGAATTGTCCCCACCTGTTGTCTTCTTGCTGCTACATAGTTCAGTGTCACCATTGCTTTGCCAAATCCTTTAAAGCGATTTGCAAGGTCTTGTTCATTTGTAGCATTTTTGACAGCTTCCAAGGCCTCTTCCACCTGAGGTAAGAAGGAACATTTATCAGTGGATAGAATTTAAATATTAAACATGTTAGAAATGGTCATTTGTAAAAAAAAAAAAATTATGCTTAGGGATTCACATTTAAATAAAACAGAAGTACCACTAATAAGTACTTATAATCAGAATATTTCTTCACAACACACAGGATATTTTCTACCTAAAAAGATAATGCCTGAACTCTCGAAGCACTAGAACTGTATCAATTGTCATTTATTGGGTTAGGATTCTGACGAGGAATACAGACTAACAATTTCACATAGACACATACAAGAAAATCGATCGAAGAAAAAAAAACATGGAATTTGAAGACAAATTCTAGAAATCTTCAGGAGGAAGTGCTTCACCAACAAAAACTGAAGGAATTCCCCGAAGCGTGAGTGCGCTTGAATCTGCAACCACAGTTCTTGGCAACACCTGTGCAGCCTGAGCTGAACGGCCTGTAACTGTGAACCGAGTTCACTCCCTGCCATCCACTGCAAAGAGGAGCTGTTCCCTGTGGAGAAGCAAGTGAATCTGAAGCTTCGTTGTCACTGAAGGTGGTGTCAGCTGGGGTAGAATGCAGGTGAGCAGAATGAGAGCAGGCATGCCTCCCTAATGATGTGCCCTGCTTCCAATTCTTGCCAACTGGATCATGCAACTTTTGCAGAGAGGTCTTAGACTTGAATTAGGAATGTCACTAAGAACTCCTTTACAGATGATTTGAGGATTTGGTGGGTGCCTGGGTGGCCCTGACTTCGGCTCAGGTCATGATCTCACCGTTAGTGGGTTCAAGCCCTGCGTCGGCTCTATGCTGAGAGCTCAGAGCCTGGAGCCTGCTTCAGATTCTGTGTCTCCCGCTCTGCCCCTCCCCCAGTCACCTTAGGTCTCTCTCAAAAATAAAATAAAAAACATTAGAAAAAATAAAATAAATGACTCGAGGATTTGGGTGGTACTAAAGTCTCTTCTCCAGAATGACTTTAATGTTTTTATTTATTTTTGAGAGAGCACACACACGTGGGAGAGTGGAGAGAGGGAGACAGAGGATCTGAAGCAGGTTCTGCACTGACAAGAGAGCCCGATGTGGGGCTCAAGCTCATGAACCAGGAGATCATGACCCAGCAGAAGCTGGCGCTTCACCAACTGAGCCACCCAGGTGCCCCCTCCAGAGTGACTTTACTACAGTGTGAAGATTTCCACAACTGGTAACGTTAAACACCTGGGGTCTCGATTTAAATTAAAACGAAAATTGAGATATGAAGTAATCCAGGACATCATCATCATCAGTCAACTTGCTATTTTGTCAGTGGAAATAACCAAGAACAAAATTCTGACTAAGGCACAAGACAGGTATGTGTTTGCTAAATCAAAAGTTCTTCTATACAAAAAGGGACCCTAGTAGACAGACCTCTGCTAATGCTGTCTTCTAATAGAAGCAACAGAAAAAGAGCAGGCAGCTCAGTCACGTGAAGTGAAGAAAATGCAGGGCCTAATGAAGAATTACGATTAACCCTTTGTATTTGAAGCATGCCAAAGGGAACATACAGGGAGTTCATCGAATGACAATGCGGAAATACAAAGGACCACTAAAACAGCTAGAAAAAGCCAGAGATTAACAGTTCTGAGCTACAGAGATCTACCTTTAAGCTTGACACAATCACAAAGATACCTAATTCAACAGCCTTAGCAAGTTTCACTGAGTGGAGGAAGAGAATCGTGTATATAAACCAGTGATAATGGAGATCATCAACTTTTTCTCTGTAGACGTGCCATTCAATTTACTAAATAGGCTAACCCATTTTTATTAAGAATTGTAGCAAGCCAGGGAATTTATTTAGAATGCTTGTAATCTAGACTCCACATAAAATTAAGTTTGCATTCACATTTCCTATAGAAATTCTGAATCTTTTCTTAACTGTGAAAAATATAAAATACTTTCACTTCTCAATGTTAGTCTTGTTCAATTTCTATCCAGGCTAATACTCAAGGAAAAACAGTAACAATCATTGAACAAAAAAAAAAGGACTGTTGTGTGTAATAATACTTTTTTAGGGACTCAAATCAAGTTACTTTTTATGGTATGGAATAGGCCAGATAAAGCATTTTCATAGTTTAATTAGAATCTTATACCTCAAACCTTTAAAACAACAAATCAGTGATGTCTCACTTTCTAATAGATTTGTAATATCTTAATACGGCTATCAACAGCATCATGGAGATGACAGCTCTTGGCAGTTAATTTGTTCCTGGTGCTTATTTGAGCTGTAAATCTTTCCAGAGGATGTAAAAACAGGTTCCAGCCAAGAGCAAAATAGTTATCTCAGAAGGAGATAAATTTTGGATTTGTTTTCTAATACGTATATAAAACAGGCTTCTTACTGAGTATTAATCAGACCAATTGGGAATATCTATTTTGTTGCTTTATACCTTACATTTTCTTATTGACTGTATCTGAAGAATCCAGATGCTAGTTTGAATTTATGTTTCTAATTCAGTGAAGTGCTTTTAAAAAGAAACACCAACAATGGGGTCTCTGTGTAAAGGTAGACTTAGCCATACTTAGAGTTTTAATCTACAAGTATCTCCAAAGGTCAAGTAATGCAAAGTTCTCATGTAGAAACACGGGTTCAGAATCAATCCAAGGTCTGGAAGAAATGGGACCATAGTAGAGAGTGGTGGGAGCAGATAATTGGGGGGGGGTTGCTGAAGAGACAAGAAGGAAAAGGGGGGAAAAAAGGCGGTGACCAAACACTTCTCCTGAGAAGTCAAAATTAATAGAATAACCATGTTGGTCCTTTTTTTGTTTTTGTTCTTTTTAAACAGAGCCAATGATTCTTTCTGGGTGTCTGGATTAAAGGAAATTACAGGGATATAAGCCAAACAAACACTTTAAAAGTCAGTTCTTGTACAGAATACTCAGGACACTTTTTCCAAAAACTTTTTCACAGCACTTAGATGGCACAATTGGTTAAGCATCCAACTCTTGATGTCAGCTCAGGTCATGATCTCACCGCTCATGAGTTCAAGCCCTGCATCGGGCTCTATGCTGACAGCATTGAACCTGATTGGGATTCTGGCTCTCTGCTCCTACCCAATGCTCTCTCTCAAAACAAATAAACAAACAACTTAAAAAAAAAAAAGGAAAACCTCCCTAGGCCCCACATTGTTAGATATGAGTCAATATGTGTGAGGAAGGCTTGGTGTGAGGTCAGACCGTTGTGTTTGAACCCCAGCTCTGTCACTTGTTTGCATTATGATCCAGGCAAACCACTTAACCTTTCAGACCCTCAGTGTCATTTAATAAAATGAAGGTAATAATGTTTACATATTACACAAAGTTATTGTGAGAATTAGGGAAGAAATGAAGAAGGTTTGTAAATGGAAAAAATGAAGATGGCTAACTAAGCTCAATTAGAAAATAAATATAAGTGGGCTAAATACTGTAATTATGATAAAAACTCTCAGATGGAACTTTTGAGCGACCGACAGAGAATCCCAAGCAGGCTCCACACTGTTACCGCAGAACCCAAAAAGCGAAAGCTTGACTTCGTCTTTGCCAATTTTGATGCCTTTGATTTCCTTTTGTTGTCTGATTGCTGATGCTAGAACTTCCAGCACTATATTAAACAACAGCGGTGACAGTGGGCATCCCTGCCGTGTTCCTGATCTCAGGGAAAAAGCTCTCAGTTTTTCCCCGTTGAGGATGATGTTAGCTGTGGGCTTTTCATAAATGGCCTTTATGATCTTTAAGTATGTTCCTTCTATCCCCACTTTCTCAAGGGTTTTTATTAAGAAAGGGTGCTGGATTTTGTCAAAGGCCTTTTCTGCATCGATTGACAGGATCATATGGTTCTTCTCTTTTTTTTTGTTAATGTGATGTATCACGTTGATCGATTTGCGAATGTTGAACCAGCCCTGCATCCCAGGAATGAATCCCACTTGATCATGGTGAATAATTCTTTTTATATGCTGTTGAATTCGATTTGCTAGTATCTTATTGAGAATTTTTGCATCCATATTCATCAGGGATATTGGCCTGTAGTTCTCTTTTTTTACTGGGTCTCTGTCTGGTTTAGGAATCAAAGTAATACTGGCTTCATAGAATGAGTCTGGAAGTTTTCCTTCCCTTTCTATTCCTTGGAATAGCTTGAGAAGGATAGGTATTATCTCTGCTTTAAATGTCTGGTAGAACTCCCCTGGGAAGCCATCTGGTCCTGGACTCTTATTTGTTGGGAGATTTTTGATAACCGATTCAATTTCTTCGCTGGTTATGGGTCTGTTCAAGCTTTCTATTTCCTCCTGATTGAGTTTTGGAAGAGTGTGGGTGTTTAGAAATTTGTCCATTTCTTCCAGGTTGTCCAATTTGTTGGCATATAATTTTTCATAGTATTCCCTGATAATTGTTTGTATCTCTGAGGGATTGGTTGTAATCATTCCATTTTCATTCATGATTTTATCTATTTGGGTCATCTCCCTTTTCTTTTTGAGAAGCCTGGCTACAGGTTTGTCAATTTTGTTTATTTTTTCAAAAAACCAACTCTTGGTTTCGTTGATCTGCTCTACAGTTTTTTTAGATTCTATATTGTTTATTTCTGCTCTGATCTTTATTATTTCTCTTCTTCTGCTGGGTTTAGGCTGCCTTTGCTGTTCTGCTTCTATTTCCTTTAGGTGTGCTGTTAGATTTTGTATTTGGGATTTTTCTTGTTTCTTGAGATAGGCCTGGATTGCAATGTATTTTCCTCTCAGGACTGCCTTCGCTGCATCCCAAAGCGTTTGGATTGTTGTATTTTCATTTTCGTTTGTTTCCATGTATATTTTAATTTCTTCTCTAATTGCCTGGTTGACCCACTCATTCGTTAGTAGGGTGTTCTTTAACCTCCATGCTTTTGGAGGTTTTCCAGACTTTTTCCTGTGGTTGATTTCAAGCTTCATAGCATTGTGGTCTGAAAGTATGCATGGTATAATTTCAATTCTTGTAAACTTATGAAGGGCTGTTTTGTGACCCAGTATATGATCTATCTTGGAGAATGTTCCATGTGCACTCGAGAAGAAAGTATATTCTGTTGCTTTGGGATGCAGAGTTCTAAATATATCTGTCAAGTCCATCTGATCCAATGTGTCATTCAGGGCCCTTGTTTCTTTATTGACTGTGTGTCTAGATGATCTATCCATTTCTGTAAGTGGGGTGTTAAAGTCCCCTGCAATGACCACATTCTTATCTATAAGGTTGCTTATGTTTATGAGTAATTGTTTTATATATCTGGGGGCTCGGGTATTTGGCGCATAGACATTTATAATAGTTAGCTCTTCCTGGTGGATAGACCCTGTGATTATTATATAATGCCCTTCTTCATCTCTTGTTACAGCCTTTAATTTAAAGTCTAGTTTGTCTGATATAAGTATGGCTACTCCAGCTTTCTTTTGGCTTCCAGGAGCATGATAAATAGTTCTCCATCCCCTCACTCTCAATCTAAAGGTGTCCTCAGATCTAAAATGAGTCTCTTGTAGACAGCAAATAGATGGGTCTTGTTTTTTTATCCATTCTGATACCCTATGTCTTTTAGTTGGCGCATTTAATCCATTTACATTCAGTGTTATTATAGAAAGATATGGGTTTGGAGTCATTGTGATGTCTGTATGTTTTATGCTTGTAGTGATGTCTCTGGTACTTTGTCTCACAGGATCCCCCTTAGGATCTCTTGTAGGGCTGGTTTCGTGGTGACAAATTCCTTCAGTTTTTGTTTGTTTGGGAAGACCTTTATCTCTCCTTCTATTCTAAATGACAGACTTGCTGGATAAAGGATTCTCGGCTGCATATTTTTTCTGTTTAGCACACTGTAGATATCGTGCCAAGCCTTTCTGGCCTGCCAAGTTTCAAAGGAGAGATCAGTCACGAGTCTTATAGGTCTCCCTTTATATATATGTGAGGGCACGTTTATCCCTTGCTGCTTTCAGAATTTTCTCTTTATCCTTGTATTTTGCCAGTTTCACTATGATATGTCGTGCAGAAGATCGATTCAAGTTACGTCTGAAGGGAGTTCTCTGTGCCTCTTGGATTTCAATGCCTTTTTCCTTCCCCAGTTCAGGGAAGTTCTCAGCTATAATTTCTTCAAGTACCCCTTCAGCACCTTTCCCTCTCTCTTCCTCCTCTGGGATACCAATTATGCGTATATTATTTTTTTTTAGTGTATCACTTAGTTCTCTAATTTTCCCCTCATACTCCTGGATTTTTTTATCTCTCTTTCTTTCAGCTTCCTCTTTCTGCATAACTTTATCTTCTAGTTCACCTATTCTCTCCTCTGCCTCTTCAAGCCGAGCCATCGTGGATTCCATTTTGTTTTGCATTTCGTTTAAAGCGTTTTTCAACTCCTCGTGACTGTTCCTTAGTCCCTCGATCTTTGTGGCAAGAGATTCTCTGCTGTCCTGTATACTGTTTTCAAGCCCAGTGATTAATTTTATGACTATTATTCTAAATTCACTTTCTGTTATATTATTTAAATCCTTTTTGATCAGTTCATTCGCTGTTGTTATTTCCTGGAGATTCTTCTGAGGGGAATTCTTCCGTTTGGTCATTTTGGAGAGTCCCTTGCGTGGTGAGGACCTGCAGTGCACTTCCCCTGTGCTGTGGTGTATAACTGGAGTTGGTGGGCGGGGCCGCAGTCCGACCCGATGTCTGCCCCCAGCCCACCGCTGGGGCCACAGTCAGACTGGTGTGTGCCTTCTCTTCCCCTCTCCTAGGGGCGGGATTCACTGTGGGGTGGCGTGGCCCGTCTGGGCTACTTGTACACTGCCAGGCTTGTGTTGCTGGGGATCTGGCGTGTTAGCTGGGGTGTGTAGGCAAGGTGCACGGGGGGTGGAGGGGCAGGCTTAGCTCGCTTCTCCTTAGGTGATCCACTCCAGGAGGAGCCCTGTGGCAGGGGGAGGGAGTCAGATCCGCTGCCGGAGGTTTGGCTCCGCAGAAGCACAGAGTTGGGTGTTTGCGCTGCGCGAGCAAGTTCCCTGGCAGGAACTGGTTCCCTTTGGGATTTTGGCTGGGGGATGGGCGGGGGAGATGGCGCTGGTGAGCGCCTTTGTTCCCCGCCAAGCTGAGCTCTGCCGTCCGGGGGCTCAGCAGCTCTCCCTCCCTTTGTCCTCCAGCCTTCCCGCTTTCCGAGCAGAGCTGTTAACTTATGACCTCCCAGACGCTAAGTCGCGCTTGCTGTCGGAACACAGTCTGTCCGGCCCCTCCGCTTTTGCCAGCCAGACTCGGGGGCTCTGCTTGGCCGGCGAGCTGCCCCTCCGCCCCTCCGCCCAGGCTCCCTCCCGCCAGTCCGTGGAGCGCGCACCGCCTCGCTGCCCTTCCTATCCTCTTCCGTGGGCCTCTAGTCTGCGCTTGACTCCGGAGACTCCCTTCTGCTAATCCTCTGGCGGTTTTCTGGGTTCTTTAGGCAGATGTAGGTGGAATCTAAGTGATCGGCAGGACGCGTTGTGAGCCCCGCGTCCTCCTACGCCGCCATCTTCCTGGTCTTGGAGCACAGGAAGGCAAGTTTGATCAGGCCGTAGGTGAAGAGCGGGATGCTCTCCTTGGCGACGCTGGCAACTTGCAGCCGGTGTTCCAGGATGTCTGTTACCGCAGAACCCAATGTGGAGTTTGAACTCACAAATCTTGAGATCATGCCCTGAGCCGAAATCAATAGTTAGATGTTTAACCAACTGAACCACCCAGATGCCCCAACAGATGGAACGTTTAAAAACAGACCCCACAAGAGGCTATCAACAAGAGATAATTTAAACAGTAAGATAAAAAAGATGAAGATAAAACCTCTCATGCTAATGAATTTTAAATGTATCTGCAATAAATTCTAAATATATAAAATGCCAATAGGAAGGTAAAAAGAAACAGAGAACTTGAATAGATCAAAGTATATGACAGAAATGGAACAAAGACTTCTTCTGTACTCTTTTCTCAAACTACGTATTCTGTATATGTAGGAAAGGAAAGAAAGAAATGCAAAATAGCAAACACTTAGAATAACCGGCAAGAATTAGCTCCTTAAACAGAGACACTGACCTGCCACTCAGCGTCTAGCTAAGTATCGGAGTATCTGTTAAGGAAAGTATCTAATGAAGAGGTTTTCCCAAATAATTTCCAAGAGGCAAGGCGCTTGGAACATCTGCAGACCAGGCACTTGGGAGAGTGGAAGCCTCACAGTGAAGGCCTGCCAGCGAGGACTCTAAGCAGAGCAGAGCTCCTGGGAGGTGTTATAAGGGGGAAGCTTGAGAGACGCACCTGTCCGGAACTGGGAAGTCTTTTCCAATGAGCTGATAAAGGAAGCCTTTAGAGGCAGCAGCCATAGCTTCCCTTCTTAAGAACGCCCTTGGAGTCCTGGATATCACAATTAAGTGTTCTCCTCCCACAGCAGGCCCAGCTGTGAACACCAAAGTGAGAACTCTTTGCTCAACCAGGTAAACCTGTCCTTAATATTGGCAGTTTGGGCAGGGTACAGCTGAAAAGACTCAAAGAGCTAGAAAAGATATTAAAATTTCCTCCCTTGTTAGTGGATTTAGGTATTATTTTCGGAGCTTGTCACCTAAAACTCTTAAAATCTTGGTCTTTTCACAGAGATTGTTCAAAATAGCCTCTACCCCCATTCCTAAAGCAAGCCTGCCTTCCACAGACTACAGCTTTGTCAAATTGTTGGCAACCAGCTCTTTAAATCAGTCTCCCATTTTCCTGATTGGAACTTCATGTATTTACTTCATTATACGAAAGTAGTCTGAATTCATGTAGTCATTCAATACTTATTAAGCAGCTCCTAGGAGTCAGGCAGATATATAGGGATGGGGGTACTGAACTGAGGAGTCGATCCTTCACCCCCCCTGGACAGTGTCACCTGGCTCTCCCATCAATATTTACCATCCATACCAGGGCCACAAATCAGGGCGTAAGGATCCTCAATCCTGTTGGGACAGACTAACCTCATTTCAGGATCCTCCCATAGATATGGGGTTGATTGGATTTTAAGTGACCTGAACTAAACTATTTAATAAGTCTTATATAATTCTCTTATTAGGATCTAGTTTTACAGCTAAATTAAAAATATTGTCTTGGGGGCACCTGGGTGGCCCAGTCGGTTAAGCATCTGATTCTGGGTTTCAGCTCAAGTCATGATCTCACTGTTCATGGGATAGAGCCCTGTGTCAGGTTCTGCACAGAGCCTGCTTGGAATTCTCTGCCTCTTTCTCACTCTCTCTTTCTCTCAAAAATAAATAAATAAACATTCAAAAATATATATTATCTTGGAAACAGTAGTTGGCTAAGATGCCAGTAGTTGGCTAAGTAGATGTAAGATTCCACATTCTATTACTTTACTTGTTTAATCATGTACTCTGGTTTGACTGCGATACTACAGCACCATCATATTTTATGTCTCTGCCTAACTCTGGCTTTTTTTTAAAAAAAGAAACTTCTTAACAATTATTTATTTTTGAGAGACAGAAACAGAGTGCAAGTAGGGGAGGGACAGAGAGAGAGGGAGACATAGAATTCAAAACAGACTCCAGGCTCCCAGCTGTCTGCACAGAGCCCTACACGGGGCTTGAACCCATGAACCATGAGATCATGACCTGAGCCAAAGTCGGACACTTAACCAACTGAGCCACCCAGATGCTCCCTAAAGCTGGCCTTCTTGATTAAATATTTTCTTTCCTTCATAAGCTGCTCCTCCTGATTAAATTTTGTCTTCTTGTTAACAAGTGAAGAAAATGATTTCATCAGAAAGCAAGAATTCTTAAATGCTATTGTCATGTATTCTTAACGTGTCATGTTTTATAAAGCACAATAATACAGCTTATATTCCCAAAGTTATTTTCAGCTGGTGCAAGAAAAATGACACTAGCCAGTGCCACTGAGTACTTATGGGATGTACCAGACACTGTTCTAAATGGCTTATATATACGTAATTTCGTCCCAGAAACAGCTCTTTTCAGTTGATAGTTTTCCTATTTTTTACTTTATGCAGGAAATACTGAGGTCAGGGTGGTTACACTAGCTTCCCAAGAGGTCTCACAGCAAGTGAGTTGGGAACCTGGATTTGAACCAAGGTAGTCTGCGCCAGAGTTCGTGCTTTTAACTCTCCAGCTCTACTGTCTCAGTTTCCCAGAAAGGATAGGTTTATGACGTTGATGGAGTTTGGGTTTGGGTTGTACTGATCAGTTGACGATGAACACTCATTAAGAGCCTTGCCCCGTCTGATCAGTCTCCAGGATCTAGTCATTCCACCTCTTTAATATCTTTAAAACCTACCTCCTTTTCACAACATGCACTGCCACTGCCTTCACCTGCCTTTCAGTCACTGGCCTGGATAATTTCACTGGTCTCTTCATCTGTCTCCTTGCTCGGATGCACCCCTTTTCTAATTCTTTCTCCATATTGCTACCAAAACTATTGATATAAATCCCAAATCTGATTCTAAGGCTTACAAGTACTCAGTGGCTCTCCATAATCCACACAGAGTCCAAATGAATCCTCATGTTATCTGAGGCACTAAAAAACTTGTATTGCCCCATCCAACTTTGTTAGTGCCTCTCCCCACCTTGCCCTGTATGCTCCAGCAAGACAGAATCAATTATATTATTGAGAACACCCCAAGTCCCTTCTCTTGCTCTCATCCCTTGGTTCCTTCCCTTGGTGTGTGAAGCTCTCTGTAGCTGAAGTCTGTTGTCTGACCTGAATCTATCTCCTTTATTATGGCACAAGCACCCCATGAGCACACTAAGGGCAGATTTCCAGCAAGTTCCATTAGCTTGTGTGACACCTCGGTGACCTCTCTGTCACCCAGTGAGGTAGGAATATCTGGATCTTGGCCCCGGCTCAGAGTGGCTGGGATGGTCTCCCTGAAGTGCTCCATTCCAGTCTTTGGGGTAGCAGCTGCTCCTTATATCTGCTATTCCTATGTTGCTTAGAGCTCTCTTCCTGCTACCCAAACCATTATAACTCTACTCTGCTATTGGAGTTAACAGTTCTTCATATTAAGCTTCCCCCTGCTGAACTTACTGTGAAGTTTTAATCTCATCACTGAACAGAATGATAGATCCCCAAGCTCTTCTGATGGGACCAACCTCTTCCAAGTCACCCTCAACCTTTAGGCTACAGTTTAGCTTGGCCGTCTGACTCCCACATACTCAATCTTGTCCAAGAAATTGGTTCCAGGAAAAGCAAATCGCATTCAATTTAATAAGACCCAATCCTGAGACCTCCTTCTCCCAGCCACATCACCCTTTCTCATATTATCCTCAAATGACCAACACTATAATTTGGTTGAACTGATCCCATCTGTGACTTGGGGGATGGTGAGGGAAAGGAGTAAGCACTGACAAAATTAAAAAAATCAACACATCCCATTCCCGCTCTAAATAATTTTTAGAGATAATCACCTAATTCATAAGCCAATAGAATTAACAAGACCATGAAATTTTATTTGTGCTAAAAATAAAAGGGAAGAGAATTCACTCTTTCCTGCTATCTTTAGTCTAGAAGCATGTAATCTTGAGAATAGTTAGCAGCTATCTTGAGACTATGACAAAAGGGCCTACAGAGAAGTGTGCTCTTAGTGAAGGAAAGGAGATAAGAGCCTGGTTCTTATCACATTTTTTGCCTTGATCAAGCCTTGCTTGAAGCTAATTACCTCTGGACTTTTTACTTTGGTGAGCCAATACACTCCTTTTTTAATATACGAAGTTGAAAATGAACTTTTGGGACCTCATCAAAATAAAAAGCTTCTGCACAGCAAAGGAAACAATTAGCACAACTAAAAGGCAGCCGATGGAATGGGAGAAGATATTTGCAAATGACATAGCAGATAAAGGGTTAGTATCCAAATCTATAAAGAACTTATCAAACTCAACACACATACACACACACACACACAACACACACACACACACACACTCAATCCAGTGAAGAAATGTGAAGAAACCATGAATACACACTTCTCTAAAGAAGATATCCAGATGGCACACACATGGAAAAATGCTCAACATCACTCACCAGGGAAATACAAATCAAAACCACAATGAGATACCACCTCACACCTGTCAATGTAGAATGGCTAACACTAACAACTCAGGCAACAACAGATGTTGGCGAGGATGAGGAGAAAGAGGATCTCTTTTGCACTGCTGGTGGGAATGCAAACTGGTGCAGCCATTCTGGAAAACAGTATGGAGGTTCCTCAAAAAATTAAAAGTAGAACTACCCTACGACCCAGCAATTACACTATTAGGTGTTTATCCAAGGGATACAGGTGTGCTGTTTCAAAGGGGCACATGCACCCCCATGTTTATAGCAGCACTATCAACAATAGACAAAGTATGGTAAAAGTCCACATGTCCATTGATGGATGTATGGATAAAGAAGAGGTGGTATACATATACAATGGAGTATTATTCTCCAATAAAAAATGAAATCTTGCCATTTGCAACTATGCGGATGGAACTAGAGTGTATTATGTTAAGTGAAATTGGAGAAAGATAAATCTCATATGACTGAAGTCATATGAAGAATTTAAGATACAAAACAGATAAACTTAAGGGAAGGGAAGCAAAAATAATATAAAAACAGGGAGGGGGACAAAACATAAGAGACTCAAATATAGAGAACAGAGGGTTGTTGGAGGGGTTGTGGGAAGGGGAATGGGCTAAATGGGTAAGGGGCTTAAGGAATCTCCTGAAGTCATTGTTGTACTATATGCTAACTTGGATGTAAACTAAAAAAATAAGTAATTAATTAAAAAATAAAATAAAATACCAAGTTGAGTTGGGTTTGTGTTACTTAAAGTGGAAAACATCCTAATTAGTATAACTTCATTGTAGGTGAGATCACAGCCATGTGCACATTTTCCTAATATGCAATGCTTTTTTTAAATGTCTTCCTTAGTAGCCTATAAAGTTTTGAAGGCAGGGGCTGAGACTTATTCACCTTTGAAGTTATCTGAGCACAGTGTCTTGTATACACTAGGCATCCAGTAAGTCCTTTTTGAAAAGATAACTGAATACATAAATAAATTCCAAACAACCCAGCTGTGTGAAGTTAATGCTGCAATAGCTGTGACAGAAAAGATATGCTAAGAACCTGGGCAGTAATTTCCCTCTTTTTATTCAGAAACAAGGCTATTTTATGTCAATTGACTGCTGTTCTTCTAACACAAGACCCACATTAGAGCTGTAGGACTACACAGCCAACTACTGAGAAATAATCCGTTACTGAGGACACCCAACACTATTTGATGCTTATGTCCCGAAAAGCAGAGGTAATATTCAAGTCACCCTGTCTCATCAATGTCCTGCAAACAGGAGGCAGCTAACTCAAGAGAGTTAAAAATCTTTATTATTTCCCTTCTTCTGCTGGCATTGAGCTTTATTTGCTCTTCTTTTTCCAACTCTTTGATGTGTGAGATTTGGTTGTGTACATGAGACTTTCCTTCTTTCCGGAGGAATGCCTGGATTGTTATATACTTCCCTCTTATTACCACCTGGCCACATAGTAAAGGTTTTGGACTGTCATGTTTTCATTTTCATTGGCTTCTATGTATTTTTTAAAATGATTCTTTTATTTATTACTCTTTGATTTCCTGGTAAACCAATGTATTCTTTGTCAGATGTTCTTTAATATCCATGTATTGGTGGTGTTTCCCATTTTTTTTTTCCTTTGGTTGACTTCAGGTTTCATAGCATTGTGGTCTGAATATAAGAGGGCTGATTTGTGACCTAGTTTAATCTACTCTGGAGAATGTGGCTTTTGCATTCAAAAAGAGTGTGTGTTTTGCTGCTATAGGGTGAAAAGCTCTGAATATATCTGTTAAGTCCGTGTGGTCTAGTGTGTCATTCAAAGCCATTGTTTCTTTGTTGATCTTCTGCTAAGATGATCTATCTTTTGATGTAAGTGGGGTGTTAAAGTCCTTTACTATTATTGTATTATTATCAATATGTTTCTTTAAGTTTGTTATTAATTGGTTTATATAATTGGCTGTACCTAGCTGGGGGCATAAATATTAACAATTGTTAGATCTTCTTCTTTGGTAGACTTCTTTATTATGACATAAGACTTTCTACACTTGATCTTAGCCAAAAGGCCGAGAAGCGATTAGGACTTTCTTCATCACTTATTACAATCTTTCATTTAAAATCTAGTTTGTCTGATATATGTATTGCTACTCCAGCTTTCCTCTGTTGTCCATTAGCATGACAAATGGCCCTCCACCCCTTCACCTTCTATCTCAATGTGTCTTTGGGTCTAAAACGAGTCTTTTATAGGCACCATTTCAATGGTTCTTGATTTTTTTAATCCATTCTGATATGCTATGTCTTTTGACTGGAGCATTTAGCCCATTTACATTCAAATAATTATTGATAGATATGAATTCAGTGCCATTGTATTACCTGTAATGTTGCTGTTCCTGTAGAATGTCTCTGTTCCTTTCTAGTCTTTGTTGCCTTTGGCCTCTCTTTCCCACTCAAAGTGTCCGCTTTAACAATTCTTGCAGAGCTGGCTTGGTGCTCAGTAGCTCCTTTAGTTTTTACTTGTCTTGGAAACTCTTTCTCTCTCCTTCTATTCCGAATGACAGCCTTGCTTGATAAAGTATTCTTGGCTGCATATTTTCCCCATTTAGCACATTAAATATATCATACCGCACCCTTATGGCCTGCCAAGTTTCTATAGACAGGTTTGCTGTTAACCTTATAGATCTACCCTTATAGGTTAAGGACCTTTTTTCTTTAGCTTCTTTCAGAATTCTCTTTTTCTTTGCATTTTGCAAGTTTCGCTATGATATATTTTTGTGTGGACCTGTTTTATATATATTGAGGGGAGTTCCCTGTGCCTCTTGGGCTTGAATGGCTGCTCCCTTCCCCAGATTGGGGAAGGCTTCAGCTATAATTCGTTCAATTAAACTTGCTGTCCCTTTTCCCCATTCTTCTGGCACTCCTATGATAAGGGTATTATTACACTTTATAGAATTGCTTATTTCTCTTAGTCTATATTTGTGACCCAATAGTTTTCTTTCCCTCTCCTTCTCAACTTCATTATTTTCCAAAATTTTATCCTCTATAGCACCTATTTTATCCTCTGCTTCTTCCATCTTCATTGTAATTACAATGAGTCAATTTTGCATCTCAGTTATAGCATGTTTTATTTCAGCCTGACTACTGTTTAGGTGTTTTATTTCTGCAGCACAGGTTTCTCTGAAGTCTTCTATGGTTTTTTTTCAAGTCCAGCAGGCAGTCTTATGTCTGCTCTTCTAAATTATTCTTCAGATATTTTACTTCTATCTGTTTTGAGCAAAATCCTGGGTGTGGTTTCTTCTTGATCTTGAGGGGAGAATTCCTCTGTCTTGTCATTTTGTCTAGGTTTCAGTCTTTGTCGTGTTGTGAAAGCTTATGTTTTCTATTCTTGGTGTAACACTATTTTAAGAAAGGATTATACACTGTCAAGGGCCTGGCATTTCGGGATGTGTTTATGGTATATGCTGTGTGCACTCTGCTGTTGTGATTTGGCTGCTCTTTCCTCCAGCTCAGTCCTCTGCAGAGTTCCTCCTTGCTTGCAGTGGGAAGTGTTTGGAACTTTGACTAGATGTGCTTTGATTTGTTCTTTTTAAATAAGCCTGATTTGGAGCTCCTTGGTGGCTCAGTCAGTTAAGTGTTCAACTTCAGCTCAGGTCATGATCTCCTGGTTCTTAGGTTTGAGCCCTGGGTCAGCCCTGTGCTGATATTTCAGAGCCTGGAGACTCTTTTGGATTCTGTGTTGTGTATCTCTCTCTTTCTCTCTCTCTCTCTCTCTCTGCCCCTCCCCCCGTCTCTCTCGCTCTCACTCACTCGCTCAAAAGTAAACATTAAGCCCAATTTAAAATAGATAATAAGCCCGATTTAAAAAAATAAAAGCCTCATCCAAAAAAAAAAAAAAAAGAAAGAAAAAAGGTAAAGGAAGAAAAATAGAAAAACAAACACACAAACAAAACCTATAAGCCTAATTCCAAAGGATAAGAAAGCCAAAAAGGAGAAGAAAAAAAAAGGAAGGAAGAAAGAAAGGAAAAGTAGCCTTTCCAAAAAAAAAAAAAATGAGATATAGGAAATTAAAATTAATAAAAAAACAAAAGAATTGCAATTTTTTTTTCAAGAAAAAAAAAATGCCGGGTCCTATTTCCACCAGAACCAAAACACTGAAATTGAGGCTTTGAAGCATTATTTTTGTTGTTTTTTGTTTGTTTTTTAATGTTTACTTTGTTTTGAGGGAGTGAGGGAGATAGAGCATGAGCAGTTAGGGGCAGAGAGAATGGAAGACACCAAATCCAAATCAGGCTCCAGGCTCTGAGTTGTCAGCACAGAGCCCGACATGGGGCTCAAACTTATGAGCCATGAGATCCTGACCTGAGCTGAAGTTGTACGCTCAACCAACTGAGCCACCCAGTCACCACAAGGCTTTGGAGCAGTCTATGATCAGTAGATTAAGTGCATGTGGAAGGCCTTGTATAGCTGTGTTGGTCCTCTAGGGGAGAGGCCTTCTACCCATCATACCTACTCTTGTAAAGATGACCCTGTCAGGGGGCGGGGTTTGGTGTAAGCAGCTCCAGACTCAACTGGAGGTGCTGTGCTACTCACTGAAGGCTTACCATGCTGGTGGGTGGGAGAAGATGGCATTACCCTGCTCTATTTTTCCTGTGTAGGGGACCTGGTGCCTGCCACTGTTTAGGTAGCCCTCACAGATAAACGATCTTCCCTTCTCTGTCCCAGGCTTCTCTCAGATCCCTGCCCTTAACCCTTCTGTGCCCAGACCATGGACATGCCAGTGCCATAGCTCTTCTGTGTTTATCTCTGGTGTGTGACTGGGATTCAAAATTCCAAATTTGAAAGGACTGGGCAAGGTGTAAACCTGCTTCCCCCTTTCCAGAGGAGAGCTTTGCAGTGTTGCACTGGCACTTTTCTGTCCAAGAAAAGCAGTCCTTGGGCTGCAAAGGTGTCTAGAGTTTATGTTGAAGCACAGCAAAGAGCTGTAACCACTTTAGTTTCCCTCTGCTTGTGTCTCTGTCCCCTGCTATTCAATACCCTCTCAAAGGTGCCGGCCATGTCTTTTGTCCTTGAGGAGCCAATATTACCTCCGGTAAATGCACTGAGGGAAGGGGACCATTCTATTCCAGTGCAACCCAGGAGATTGCCACACCATGCTGTCAGTTCTCAGGCTTCCTCTCCTTCTCCACAAGAGCACCACGGCCTACCCAGGCCTACTCTAGTAAATGATGCAGACTTCCAAAAACTCAGAAATTCAGCTCCACTGTTTGCAAAAACTTGCAATGTTCAGTTCTTCACAATTCCCTGATCAAAGGTTTGGGGGCGGGTGCTTTTCTTGTGTGAACCCAATACACTGTTCTCTCCCCCTCTTTCTTTCTCCTCTCTGTGCAAAGGGCTCCCACCCATCTGTGGCACTGAAGTTTTTCTCTCCCCCAAATCTCCACTTCACACCTTGTACCTGCCATGTTCTCTCATTCAAATTATGAATATTGTTCTCTTAACCTTTAGATCAATTTCCCGGGTATTCAAAATAGATCTAATGTTGATCTGTGTTCAAGGGATGAGACTAGCCCAGGGTCCACCTACTTCACTGCCATCTTAAATTCTCCCCAGACTTCTATCATTTAAGGTTGGCTGCTGTAACAATGTGCATAAAAATAATATTTTTCAACATTGCACAAATTTATTCTTACTTTACATAGAAACTAAACACAGGTCCCAGGCATGAGTCCTTTCCACTCCTGCTGTATGTCCTTTGTCATTTACCCATGTTAGAAAGGCCTGTGCATCTGTTTCTGCCTCAGTTTGCTCATACCAATCTAGTGTTGATAGAGTCTGAGAACATATCCCCCTACACATGCATTTATGCAGTCCACATTCAACCCTTTGTATATTTGCAAAACTGAGGCCAAGGAATAGGCTGAGACTGGCTTAGGGCACAGTATGTGAGCAGAGTCCAGAAGAAAAATGAGGAATATGGCTTTCTAGGCCAAAGCTCAACACTGTCTATCCAGTTTGCTTTGGAAAGAGAGCCTTTAGGATCCTGGTGAGCCCTACCTAACTCCTCCCAATTTAGATCATTCTCCTCTCCACATTAAACTGAGCACACAGACATGCATACACAGAAACGGATTGCATAGGTGGAGATAATGGGATGGTGGTTAAGGAAGGGCTTATAGCCTGTAAGTGTTAGGGAAAAAGGAGGAAAGACTTGGAGACAGATCTGACATGGAGTAGGGACATTTATTCTCCTGGCAACATGTACAAAATTCCATAGCATGAAGGGGATTCTTAAAGTTCCCATAGTCTCGCAGGGGAACAGGCCATCTCCATAGTAGTCTCTGGAGAAGAGTCTGAGGTCCTGTCATCCACCATTCTCAGCTCTTAGGACTAGGATGAGCACACACGCTAGGCCACAGTAAAATGGGGACCATAGTTTGAAAGGACTCAGTTTCCTTGTCCATAAACTGAGTGTCTTCTCTTTTATCACTGGTCTTCAGGAGACACTCTGCATTGAGGATACCCAAATAAAGTTTCCTCTGTGGGGATTAAGTGCTAGTGCTGGCCACCAAAAGGAAGGCAGCCTCCTGAATGTGTTTGTGCTCAGATTTGTTAGAGCAGCTGGAGGGAAGAATCATACAGAGGTCATTCTGACCTTTCCCTTGCCTCAGAAATATCAGGCACCTATTATTATGAGTGACCATCTCCACAGACTGAGCTGGTCAGAATGAGGAAAGGGGGACTCGACAATCTTTCATTTTATTCAGCAACTATGCCCTGAGCACCCACCCAGTGCCAAGTACCTTGGTTCACCTAAGTGTGGTGCTGTAATTGAACAAGTGTTCTCGGCCTATCAAGAACTCGTAGTCCAAGGGTGAAAGTTACAAAAGCAAAAACATGACAAAAAAATAGCAATTAAGACAAAAACAAAGCAGGGTGCAGTGAGGGAGGTCTGGCAAGCCACTGGGTAGGAGGGTTTGAAAGGCCTCACTTGAGATTCTTACTGGAACCAGAATAGGAAGAGGGAGCCAGCCCGGCACACATCTGGGAGCAGTGAGTCAAGGACAAGTCACCGTGGGTGAGAGGCTCACTGAGAGAAGTGAATTTGACCAAAGGAGGTAAGGAAGGCGGTCAGTTTGGCTGAAGGGGACCTGGGAAACGAGAAGGAGATGGGGATGGATAGTTGGGTCTCATTCTTGGGTCTGATAGACTTTTAACAATCAATTCCTCCCTGCAACAGTCTACAAAACTCAGCACCTCCAAACCATGAATATTGAATAGCTCATAAACTGGAAACTAGTAATCCTGGCAAAACAAGCTGGGCCCTCTATTTCTAGGTCTCTATGAAGTTGGAGCAGTGGTCTCAACTGAGGCTCAACTGAATATTTCCTCTCAAGCTCATTCATGTGACTATTGTCAGGATTCAGTTTGCTCTCAGAGCATGACTTCCATTCTGCCTGTTACCATGTGGTTTCTCTCTCTTCTGTCCTATATGTGCCTGTCCATGGAATCAATGTTAACATCAGTGCTTTTTCCCATTACCAGGCACTGAAAAATGAGGGAAACAGGGAGGGAGGGACATTGGCATGGAGAAAGAGAGAGAGGGATGGAGAGGGAGAAGGAAGAGGAGAGGGACATGGGAAGAAGGAGAGGGAGAGAAAAGGAGAGGGAGAGTAAGAAAGAGAAGTGCAGGGAGAGTTAGGGAAAGGGGAGGGGAGAGAGAGGTAGAGAAATGGGAAGGGAGAGAGAGAAATCAATGAAGAGAGAGAAACAGGGGCATAATAGCTTTGATGTTTTTTAAACGTAGACATGATATCTCATCTGTGCTCTATTGATAAGAAGCCAGTTACTAACTGCTTCATGCTTACCCAGGCATGTGTATACTTGTGGAGAAGAAAACTGCAAGTCATAGTGGAGAGGATATGGTGATACACTCATACAATTCGTGTAGAGGAAAGCACTAAAATGTGACTTAGAATTAATGAGTGCCATTGAGATTAAAGACTAGAATATGCTTACTTGGTCTCCTCAAGCTGAATATAAATCTACACTGAAGATGAATGAAAATGTACAAGGCAAAAATAAGTATGGTAATATGGAAAAAGCAGATCATACCCCTGTAGTCAAATAAAAGGCAACGCCCCATGAAATTTACGTTTGTAAGACAATTTTTCTGAAATAATTAAAAGGAGAGTTATGCCCCTTGGTTTTTCTATTCTTTTAGGTTAAGTGTCTTAAAAGTTATTTATTTATTTATTTTTAATTTTTTTATTTAAATTCCCGTTAGCTAACACACAGTCTAATATTCGTTTCAAGTGTACAATATTGTGATTACATACTTTCATACAACACGGGGTCTCCTCACAATAATTATGTTAAACACGTGATGTGGATTCAGCACTGCACTTCAAAGTTCTTTGAAAAAAATTGCAACATTTCTTTCATGGATTAAGCAACACTTGGTCATTTACAACCATCAAGTATCAAAGCTTCAAGTGCTATTGGAAAATATTGTTCAAGTGTCCATTGATAGACAATGGATAAAGAAGTATATACATAAGCATTAAAAATGAATGACGTCTTGCCATTTGCAACATTGGTGGTTCTAGAAACGTAATGCTAAGTGAAATAAGCTACCATGAAAGACAAATCCCATATGCTTAGATGCATACGTGGAATTTAAGGGGGATAAAGCAAAAATATCAAAAAAGAGAGAAAAAACAAAATACAGACTCTTAACTACACAGAACAAATAGATGGTTATAGGAGAAGGTTGGATGAGTTTTGGGTGAAATAGGTGAAGGGAATTAAGAGTACAATTACCCTGATAAACCCTGAGTAATATATAGGATTGCTGAATCACTTAATTATATAAATGCAATGAATATAAGTCTGTATCTTAACTATTCTGGAATTAATTTGTTTTAATTCTGAAAAGAAAAAAAAACTGTTGGAAAATATTGAGCACCTCTAGTATCCCAATTTTACAGGTAAATGAACTAAGGCTCAGTGAGGGCATCACTGGAAGGATAACACAAGTAAGGTTTTCTGACACCTGGTTTAGGTTCCTTGCTCAATGAAGAAAAGTAAAGAACTTTTCTCTCTCCAAGTCAATAGATATATCTTTTAAATGTGTAATTTTTAAAGAACAGTGATATTCAGCCAGCATTAGGAAGATACAAATAAGCCTCCTATATTATCATATTATCAAATTACTAATGTGTTTATTTAAACTCAAGTTAGTTAAAATACAGAGTAGTATTGGTTTCAGGAGTAGAACCCAGTGATTCATCACTTATATCACCCAGTGCTCTTCCCAGAAGCTGCCTTCCTTAGTGCCAATCACCCATTTAGGCCATCCCTTAGACACACACCCTCCAGCAGCCCTCAGTATGTTCTCTGAATTTACAAGTCTCTTACGTTTTGCCTCCCTCTCTGTTTTTATCTCCTTTTTCCTTCCCTTCCCCTATGTTCATCTGTTAATTTCTCAAATTCCACATATGAGTAAAATATCATATATCTGTCTTTACCTGACTTACTTATTTTGCTTAGCATAATACCTTGTAGTTCCATCCATGTTGTTGCAAATGACAAGACTTGATTATTTTGATCGCTGAGTAGTATTCCATTGTGTATTCCATTGGCATATATATGTATATATGTATATATGTATGTATATATATATACACCCACACATGCACACACACACATATAGTACATTTTCTTAATCCATCCAACATGTGGACTCTTTCCATAATTTGGCTATTGACAGCACTGCTTTAAAAAATGGGGTGCATGGGGCCTTTGAATCAGCATTATTTTATTCTTTGGATAAATCCCGAGTTCAATTGCTGGGTCATAGAGTAGTTCTAATGTTAATGTTTCAAGGAACCTCTATACTGTTTTCCAGCATGGTTGCACCAGTTTGCATTCCCACCAAGAGTGCAAAAGGGTTCACCTTTGCATCCTCATCGTCATCTGTTGTGGCCTGAGTTCTTAATTTTAGCCATTCTGACAGAAGTGAGGTGGTATCTCATTGTGGTTTTGATTTGCTTTTTTCCTGTGAGTGATGTTGAGCATCTTCTAATGTGTCTGGTAGCCTTCTGGAAGTCTTCTTTGGAAAAGTGTCTATTCATGTCTTCTGCCCATTTCTTCACCGGATTATTTGCTTTGTGAATGTTGACTTTGGTAATTCTTTAGAGATTTTGGATACTAACCCTTTATCTGATGTCATGTGCAAATATTTTCTCCCATTGCGTTGGTTGACTTTTAGTTTTGTTGATTGTTGCCTTCACTGTGCAGCAGCTTTTTGTCTTGATGAGATCTCAATTGTTCATTTTAGCTTTTATTTCCCTTGTCTCTGGAGACAAGTAAAGTAACAAGTTGTGGCAGCCCAGGTCAAAGAGGTTGCTGTCTGTTTTTACTGTAGAATTTCCTGTCTTAAAACCTACTTATAGTTTTCTCACATTTAGGTCTCTCATCCATTTTGAATTTATTTTTGTGTGTGGTGTTAGAAATTGGTCCAGTTTCATTCTTCATGTTGCATGTTGCTCTCCAGTTCTCCTAGCATCATTTTTTTCCATCATCTTTTTTCCATTGGATACTGTCCTGCTTGACAAAGTTTAATTTTCTATATATTTGTGGGTCCATTTCTGAATTCTCTATTTTATTCCCTTTATCTATGTGTCTGTTTTTGTGTAGTACCATACTGTGTTTATTATAGCTTTGTAATACAGCTTAAAGTCTGGGATTGTGAAGCCTCCAGCTTTGGTTTTCTTTCTTTTTTTTTTTTTTTTATGTTTGTAAAATTGTCTCCCAGTCAAACACTTTGTTGATTCTTTTTTAAAGTGTTTCTCAAAGCACTTAATTTTAATAAAGTCCAATTTATTATTCTTTCATGGACACTTATTTTGGTGTCATATCTTTAAAAATGTTTTTATAACCTAGAGTTAAAACATTTGTCATGGCTTTTATTTATTTTGTTTGGAGGTTTTATAGTTGTAATTTTTCTTAATATGAAATTTACTGTCACATTGGTTTCCTTTTTCAACATTTCTTTGGCTATTTCGATTCTTTTGTGTTTCCATGCAAATTTTATGATTGCTCTAGCTCTGTGAAGAATGCTGGTGTTATTTTGATGGGATTGCATTTAATGTGAGGATGGCTTTGGGTAGTATCTACATTTTAACAATATTTGTTCTTCCAACCCATGGACATGGAATAATTTTTCCATTTCCATTATTCCATGGAATAATTCTTCCATTTCCTTCATAAGCTTTCTATAGTTTTCAGTGTACGGGTATTTTACCTTTTGGCTAGTTTTATTCCTAGGTATGTTATGGTTTTTGGTGAAATTGTAAATGCGATTAATTTTTTCATATCTCTTTCTGCTGCTTCATTATTGGTGTAAAGAAATGGAGCTAATTTCCGTACCTTGATTTTATATCCTGCAACATTGGTGAATTCACATATCAGTTCTTGCAGGTTTTTGGTAGAGTCTTTTGGATTTTCCTATAGAGTATCATGTCATCTGTGAAGAGTGAATGTTTGACCTCTTCCTTGCCAGTTTGCATGCATTTTCTTTCTTAATTTTGTCTGATTGCTGAGGCTAAGGATCCCAGTACTATGTTGAACAACAGTGGTGAGAGTGGACAGCCCTGTCATGTTCCTGACCTTAGGGGGAAAACTCTCAGCTTTCCCCCATCAAGGATGATATTAGCTGAGGTCTTTCATATATGGCCTCTGTGATGTGGATGTAAGTTCCTTCTATCCCTATTTTCTTAAGGGTTTTTATGAAGAAAGAATGCTGTATTTTGTCAAATGTTTTTTTCTGCATCTATTGACGCAATCTTATGGTTCTTAGCCTTTCTTTTATTCATGTGGTGTATCACATTAATTGGTTTGTGGATATTGAACCAAACCTGCAGCCCAGGAATAAATATTACTTGATTATGGTGAATAATTCTTTCAATGTATTGTTGATTTCCATTTGCTAGTATCTTTTTTTTGTTGTTTGTTTTTTTTAGTTTTTAATTTTTTATTTTTTAATGTATGAAATTTACTGTCAAATTGGTTTCATACAACACCCAGTGCTCATCCCAGAAGGTGCCCTCCTCAATACCCATAACCCACCCTGCCCTCCCTCCCACCCCCCATCAACCCTCAGTTTGTTCTCAGTTTTTAACAGTCTCTTATGTTTGGCTCTCTCCCACTCTAACCTCTTTTTTTTTTTTCCCCTTCCCCTCCCCCATGGGTTTCTGTTATGTTTCTCAGCCGTAGCATTTGCTAGTATCTTTTGAGAATTTTTGCATACATGTTCATCAGGGATTTTGGTCTATAATTCTCTATTTTAGAGGGGTCTTTGGTTTTAGAATCAAGGTAATGCTGGCTTCATAGAATGAGTTTGTAAGTTTACCTTCCATTTCTATTTTTTTTAACAGTTTCAAAATAATTGGTATTAATTCTTCTTTAAAATTTTGGTATAATTCCCCTGGGAAGTCACCTGGTCCTGAACTCTTGTTTGTTGGGAGATTTTTGAAAACTGATTCACTTTCCTTACAGCTTACGGTCTCTTCAAATTTTCTATTTCTTCTTGTTTCAGTTTTCAGTAATTCATAGGTTTCTATGAATTTATCAATATCCTCCTGATAGCCCAATTGGTTGGCATTTAATTGATCATAATATTCTCTTGTAATTGTTTGTATTTCTTTGGTGTTAATTGTGATCTCTCCTCTTTCATTCATGATTTTATCTAATTGAGTCTTCTCTCTTTTCTTTTTGAGAAGTCTGGCTAGGGATTATCAATTTTGTTCATTATTTCAAAAAATCATATCTTAGATTTATTGATCTATTGTTTCTTTATTCTATGTCATTATTTCTGCTCTAATCATTTATTTTTCTTCTGCTTCTGGCTTTGGGCTTTATTGGCTGCTTCTTTTCTAGAAACCTAATCTAATATTGTGTACCTATCTTGCTTCTTGAGATAGAGGCCTGAGTTGCAATGTATTTTCCTCTTGACGACTGCCTTTGCTGCATCCAAGGGGTTTGGACTGTCATTTTCATTTTCATTTTCTTCCATGTATTTTTTTAAAAAATTTTCTTTTAATTTCCTGGCTGACCCATTCATTCTTTAATAGGATTTTCTTTAAACTCGATGTATTTGAGGGATTTCCAATTTTTTTCTTGGGGTTGATTTCAAGTTTTATAGTGTTGTGATCTGAAAATATGCATGATATGATCTCAGTTTTTTTGTTCCAGTTGAAGGCTGATTTGTGATGCAAGATGGGATCTATTCTGTATAATTCCATGTGCACTCAAAAAGAATGTGTATTCTGTTGCTTTAGGATGAAGTGGTCTGAATATATCTGTCAAGTCCCTCTGTCCCTATGTGCCTCTGTCCCTGTGTCCCTTCTTCAGATTCATTGTTTTTTTATTGATTATCTCTTAGATGATCTGTCCATTGTTGCAAATGGAGTATTAAAGTCTCCTATAATTATGGTAGCATCCTCAAGTTTGCTTGTTTCTGATTAATTGATCTATATATTTTGGTTCATATATATGTTGGGGGCATAAATAACTACAATTGTTATCTCTTCTTGATGGATAGACCCCTTAATTATGATATAATGCCCTTATTCATCTCTTGTTACAGTCTGTTTTAATATCTAATTTTTCTGTTATAAGTATGGCTACTCTGGCTTTTTTTAGTAGTAGTTAAGCTTAAGTTTAGTACACTTTATAAAATGGTGATGAATTTTCACATGAATAAAAGACCTCATGGTGTCAAATAAGGAAATTACAACTTTGGCTTTCTTTTGATGTCCATTAGCATTACAGATTATTCCCCATCCCCTCGTTCTAAATCTGCAAGTGTCCTCGGGTCTAAAGAGACTCTCTGGTAGGTAGCGTATAGATGGATCTTGTCTTTTACCCATTCTCATATCCTGTGTCTTTTGACTGGGGCAGTTAGTCCATTTACATTCAGATATGTATTGGAAGATATGAATTACTGTGTAAGCTATAGCTTTCATTTGTGTGGTATTGTTTCTGGTCCTTTGTATGTTTGCTGCTTTCCACTCATAGAGTTCCCCCTTAGAATTTCTTGCAGGGCTGGTGTAGTGATCACTAACTCCTTTAGCTTTTGTTTGTCTGGGAAGGTCTTTATCTATTCTTCTGTTCTGAATAACAGCCTTATTGGGTAAAGAATTCTTGGCTGCATATTTTTCCTATTCATTACATTGAATATTTCCTGCCACTCCCTTCAGGCCTGCCAAGTTTCAGTGGGCAGGTCTGCTACTAACCTTATGTGTCTATCCTTGCAAGTTAAGGACTGTTTGTCCCTAGCTGCTTTCAGAATTTTCTCTTTGTCCTTGTATTTTGCTAGTTTTACTATGATATGTCTTGGTGTTAAGTTTTTTTTGTTGATTTTAAAGGGAGTTCTCTGTGCCTCTTGGATTTTGATGCCTGTTTCCTTCCCTACATTAGGGGAGTTCTCAGGTATAATTTGTTCAAATAAACCTTCTAAGTCTTCCTGCATTATTTAGCTATTTCCTTTTCCTATTTTGTTTTCAGCTCTATTATTTTCCATCATTTTAACTTCTATTGCACCTACTCTATCCTCTACTTCTTCAGTCTTCACTGTCACTGTATCTAGTTTAGTTTCCATCTCACTTATAGTATTTTTGAAATCATCCTAACTAGTTCTTAGGTCTTTGATCTCTGCAGCAAGGATTTCTCTGGTGTCTTCTATGCTTTTCTTCAAGCCAAGCTAGTAATCTTTTGACTGTTTTTCTAAATTATGGCTCACATATATTGCTTTTATCCGCTTTGAGTAAATCCTTGGCTGTGATTTCTGCTTGACATATGGCAGGGGCGGGAAGGAAGAATGCCTTTGTCCTTGTTACTTTGGCTACGTTTCTGTGTTTTAAGTGTTTTAAAAGCTTTTAATCGTTCCTGCACCTGAGAATACTACTATATTTAAAAAGGGTCATACACTTCTAGGGCCTGGCATTTCAGGAAGTGTTTCTGGTGTATGCTGTGTGCATTCTGTTGCATTTAGCGGTTCTTACCCTTTTATGAGTCCTCTGTAGGGTTCCTCCTTGTTTGCAGAGGTGGAATGTTTGCACCTTTAACTAGGTCTGCTTTGATTTGTTTGTTGAAGTAACCTTAGGGGAAAAAAGGAGGGGGGAAGACTGTTCCCATAAAAAGGGAAAAGGAACGGAAACAAACAAACAAAACAAACAAACAAAAAACAGAAAAAATAACAGGCTGATTCCAAGGAAAAAGAAAGTAAAAACGGGAAAAAGGCAGAAGGGAAAAGAAGGAAAAGGAAAAGAATAAAAAAACAGATTTAAAAAAGATAAGAGGAAATGCCAAAAAATAAGCCAGAAACAATGTGCCTGATTCCAAAGCAAGAAGGAGGAGGAAGAGGAGGAGGAGGAGGAGGAGCAGTAGGAGAAGGAGAAGGAGAAGAAGAAGAAGAAGAAGGAGAAGGAGGAGGAGAAGAAGAATAATAAGAAGAAAGAGAAGTCCTTTGACTTGGGATCTCATCCCCCACTGAATATTCAATGTGGCAGCCCTCACTGAATACAAGGGAAGTCAGCTTGCCCTGCATTGAAACTGTCTTCTGTTTTTTTTCTTTGTTGTGCAGCTGATTCAAAACCCAAAGTCTTAAAGAATCCAGCATTGCTTGGATCCACTCCCCTCCTCCAGAGTAAAGACTCTCCACCTTGTTGATAAAAGGCTTTGGCTGTCAACTGAAGGGTCTTTTGTCCATGGGAGTCAGTAAACCCTGATCCAAAAGTATTCCAGGAAGGGGACAGTTCTCTCACAGGGCACCTCAGAGATTTCTACACCACACTGTGCACTCTAAGGCCAGCTGTCTCCTCTCCAGGAAGACAAGCCACACCTCCACAATGGAGAAAGTCAAGTACTTCCAAAACCTCAGTTTGGGCTACAGAAGCTGTTTGCAAAAAAAGAACTGGGACACACAGTACTTCTCACTCCCCAGTCTTTGGTCCAGACAGGTTTTTCTCTTGTGCTAACTCAATGCTGCACTTTCTCATCCACACTCTTTCTCTCCCTTTTTTCTTTCCTCAGAAGGGTTCCCTCCCCTCTGCATCTCTGCTGTTTTCTCTCCCCCAATTCACATCTACACACCTTGAATTAGCCAAACTGTGTCCTTCTAACTGTGGAGATCCTTCTGCCACTCCACAGATCTATTTCCTGGCTGTTCCAAGTTATCTGACGTTAATACAGCTGTGTTTGAGGATTGAGAAAACCCAGAGTCCCATTACTTCTCCACCATTAACTCTTCCCAGTTTTTCTATTTTAAATTTTGTTTCACCATTTGAAGAAACCCCTCCCACCTGGGTTGAACTTTAGGAAGCTGCTATTTGGTATTATCATTATTATGTTTACTTTTTAAGGGCAGACGAAACTCACTTTACATCAAATATTTCTGAAGAATTAAGGCTAAAATCTTGCATTAAATACCCAGTTGGAATTCTGTCTACTTACCTCATGAGCAGAGTATGATCACTTACCAAGAAGCAGAAGTGAGTCTTCATACAAGAAACCATGCTTGTAGCCCCGCCCCTGCCAGGCTGGGTGGAAGATGCCCCAGTCCACACTCCATCTGTACATCCACCTGGAGAGTGAAAGAAATGAGGCTCCCACTGGCTTTGTTTCAGAAGGCATCTTGACTAGGCTCCAGACCCACGGGGTCATGGCAGATTCTGGAACACACAGCTCTCTGGGAAAAGCCCTGGTTCACAGCATTCACCAATGCCCATGGTGTAAACTTGCCTGCTGTGGCCCCCATGGGGACACAGAGCACAGATTTGACTCAGTCTGACCTCAGTCAACTTGGCATGTCTCCCACCAAGAATATGGCCAGGTAGTGAGACGATAGCCAGGACTCCCAATTCTACTTGTTTCCAAACACACATGCAGGCCTCCGGGGTGAGGTTTGCCAATACAACATTTAAAATATCGCAGTAAACTATTATTCAGCTTGATGACTAAGTCTTTGGTGCTCCATTAGATATTGTGCCTGAGGTAGGTAGACTTCACTTGTCCCATCCTTCTCCCACTCCAGCAGCTGCAGGCCTCCCACCTGCAGGCATCACTACAAACATCAGGGCTGGACCAGCTATGAGGGTATCAGGAACTCTTGGGCCACTTATCCCGCAAGCTCCTCTCAAGCAGAGGTCTGTGCACCCACTGAGTATGGCCACATGGCCACTTCCTCCTGATGACTGCTCCTCCCATGATATATGAGGGGGCAGGAGAATGGACCCTCACCCCAGGCCCTGCCCCTGCTGGGCCTGGCTTCCAGAGTGGGAAGATGCCCCTCACCTTTCCCCCAACCATGAGCAAGAGGTATGAACTCACTATACAGCACATCTGCACATGGGAGAAGGCAGTGGGGATGGGAAGGAGAGGGAGGGCAGCCAGTGGTGGCATGGGCTAAAGAAAAGGGCAAAAACTTTTGGCTGGGAGGACCATACCACAGACCCCACTCTGTACCACCATCTATGGAACTGCTGGCCTATTGTTAACCCCTGTGCACCAACCCCATCCCTCATTTCTGCTCAGGGAAAGGGTTAGAGCTAGTTGGGCAGAGAGCATTGCACATATTTCACCCTTCAACAAACATTTTCTTCTTTCCTCTCTCTTCTGCATGCATGGAGGAGGCAGTATCTTACTCCCAGGGATATCTCTGGGATACATTTATATGGAGGTCACAGAGGAAATCCCAGCCAGCCTTTGTCTGGAATCACCCCAACATGGAATCTCTGAAATGTTTACTATTCAGGATGGAATCACTGGAATCAGCCAGGGGAATGAGGCAAGTAGGCTCCCTTGCCTCACCCTCATCCCCATTCCAGAGAAAGCCTACTACCAAGCTCAGGGGTAGGAGAGCTATTCTCCTTTGGGATATCAGATGGCGATGGCTGTCACTGAGTGCAGGACAGAGTGGAAACATCCACCTATCCCTTGGTGCCAGCCGAGTGAGTTCCAACTTCTTGGCTCCAAAGAGGAAGGGAAGACACAGTCACAAGTGCAGTAAGGGGAAAGAAATGGCTGCAGCACGGGAGGCAAAATTCCTTTGACATTTCCATCCAATGGGAATGTGGTCAATGTGGAGAGGAGATGTTTAATTTCATTTTCCCTCAACCAGAATATGGGCCACCTGGCTCCTAATCCCTCTGGCTCAGCCTCCACACAAACAGTTCTCTGCTAAATCTCTTCCACTGCCTTAGGGCTCTGGATGTCTATGTAGTTGTGAAAGCAAAATGCCAGGGGCACGTTGGCTCAAGCTATCTCATAGTCATAAGGGCTTGACTAGATTCAACATTTGCAAACAGAGGATATTACTCCAAAAGACTGAATTTGTATGCACCCAAGAAAAACCTAGATTGATAATAAAGCAATGCAGTGAAAATGGATACATGGAGGGCCAGAGTTCTTCATTACAGGTGAGAATTTGATTATGATAATAAAGTGACTAGCAGAATGTATAAGCAAGGTGGTTGGCTCAGGAATAAGAAGAACCTTTCTGGGCTTTGGCTAAGGGAGTCAGTCCTCTACAGGCTGTCTCTTGGCTCCCTGTGAGCAAGAGGCCCATATTCTGCCTTAAGAAAGAGAGGAAAACCTTTGGCTTTGGGGGTGTTTCTGCCTATTAGATCAGGAGATAAGGGCATGGGTGATTGAGGGGCATGAAGTATTTGCTTCCATCTGATGACCAAGTGGTGGGGATGAGGCCTGGGTTCTCTCTTTCTTCAAAGGGCGATTTGTGCACTGATCGGGTCCTGAGCATACTGTACATACAAAGACTGGCTGTTCTTCCAAATGAGAGTATCTCCATCAGTTATGGGTGGGAGTAAATGTGTCTACATAGTCCCATGATAACTGTATTCTGCTGAGTAATGAGCAGTCAGGGAAAGTAGGGTCAGCTGTCCTCTGGGATATCAGACTCTGAGAGCCCTCCATTGGATCAAGAACTGACTGGAATATCTCCACAAATCCTTGGACCCTGGTTGTGTATGTGACAGCCCCCATAGCCTTGGAGTGTGAACTGACACCAAGGTAGAAATGCAAATGGGATAGGAAAGACTATGAGGTGAGTCATAGCTGTGCATTTCAAATTGGCATGGGTCAAATCTAGGAAGGACATATCTATCTTTCCTTTCTCTTGTCTCACAGTGGAAGCGGGATCCTCCCCTGACCTCTGACTTAACCTACCCACAAACATTCTCCCTGGGCACTTTCAAATGCCCTAGGATTTTGGATGGCCACACAGTTCTGAAACCAAATTCAGAAGGGCCAATTGCAAAACCTATATCACCATCACATGGGCAATACCAGACTCCTAACTTAAAACAGGATGAAATTACTCTCAGATACTGGAAAAGGGCTTTTCCTGTTCCGAACCCCTCCTGGTTCATACTTCTCATGTCCAAACAATCTGTCTCTTAGGTGGAAGCTACTTAGTCAACCAGGTGAGTGAGGAAACCTGGTTCTCCTTCACTTTCTATACTAGAGCAGGCCAAGCACCATGCATTCAGGGACTAAAGGCTATCATTCCTTTGGTTTAGCAGACAGATTGCTCTCACTGAGCGCAGGATCAAGGTGGGAGTTCGTGGCCTACCTCAGAGCACCAGTTGTGTGAGTGAAAGTTCTATGGCTCCTGTGTGTAAAAAAAAATTTATTTAGAAACAAAGCCATGGGTAGGATACGGTGAGCTGAAGAACCAAAGCTCGACATTTCAAATGGTAATAGGATCAGTCCAAAAGGAGATGTCTCACTTTATTTCCTCTCAGCCCATAAAGAAGGCCAACTCTCTCCAGCAACTTCTGACCCAGCATACATAGAAACATCCTCTACTGGGCATCTTCCAATGACCCAGGCCTCTGGATGTCCATCTTAATTTGGTCCACTTCTGAAATGAAGTGAAGAGGTGGTCGTTTTACAGAAACTATTCATTCTACAGTCACAAGGTCTCACCAGACTCTCCTACTGAAAGCAGAGGAATTACTCTGAGAGATTCATTCGGAATGAACCACAGGGAGAAATTCCTTTGAAAATAGAGCAAAGAGGTTCAAGTGATTGTTGGCAGACTATGGTTCTTCATTAGAGATGTGAATGGAAGACTGTTGTCAACAAAGTGACTAGCACAATCTTTTAGCAAATTGACTGTCTCAGAAATTAGAAACACCTATGGGTTTTAGAAAAGTAACTGTCTCCAGGCTACTATGAAGTACTGATGTCATGAGTCCTCTATTATTCCTTCAAGCAGATAGGGAAAGTGCTGGCTTTGCATGTGTTTCCTGCCATCCCATCGGCAGAAAAGGACAGCAGAGATATAGCAGTAGCAGATATATGCTCTTTGCTGGTGGTCACGTTTTGGTATGTAGCTTTGGTGTGGTCTGCACTAAAGAGGTTGGTAGTGCAGAACAGTTCCTATAGCATACTTTGCATACATATACCTTCAGATCTTCAGGGTGAAGGTTTCATAATCAGCTACAGGATGAAGCAAACTGACTTCCCTTTCCTAAGATTATGCTAGTACCAGCGTAAGTACCAGGAGGGCGTGCTTTCCTTTGGACTATCAGACACTGAGTCCTCAAAGGCTCAAGAACTGATAGGTAAGTTGCATCTGATTCTCGTACCATGGCTGTGTAAATGACAGCCCTTTGATTTTGGAATGTGAATGGTGACATAGGAAAACAACAGTAGTGGAAGGAGTCCATGGAGGGCCAATGTTTTACATTTCTATTTTGCATGGGCTAAATCCAGAAAGGAGATATATACTTTTCCCCTTCTTACCCCATGCAGGATGCTGACTCCCTCCCCAAACCTCTGACTTAGCCTACATACATTCTCCATTGGGCACTGTCAAATGCCCTAGGCCTCTGTATGTCCACATCGTTCTGAAACCAAACTGAGAATCGTCCAGTGCAAAACTTATACCATCAGACTCCCAAGAGGGAGGAAGAGGGAAGGAGACTCCCAAGAAGAAGCAGAGTATGTTACTCTGAGACCCTGACTCTGAATGGATTACATGCAGAACATTTTTTCCCCAAAAAAGACAACAGTGTCAAAGGGAAACCATGGATGGCAAGAGTTCTTCACTAGAGATGTTAATGGGAGAATGTTGAGAAAGAACTAGCTTTCTAGCTTTATGTCTGTCTCAAGAATAAGAAAAGCCTGTGAGCTTAAGCAAAGGGAGCCCTCTACAAGCTACCTTTGGGAAGACTGTCCACAAGAAACCTGTACTCTTCTTGCGGTAGTAGCCTGAAATCCCTGCCTTTGTCTGTATTTCCCGCTTGTCCCATCAGTGGATAGAAACAGCAGTGGGTTGAGCTGTAGATGTTGGGTGCTCTTGGCAGTTGTTCAGGTGTCTAGAACCAGGACCTGGTATTGCCTTCCTGGAAAGAACTCTTCTTTCACTCACCAGCTCCTGGAGCATACTCTGCATGTGTGAACTGTCTGCTAGTCAAAATGAGGGCATCTAAATCAACCAGGAGAATGAGGCTCTCCTTCACCTTCCAGAGCACAACTTTCTAAGCACCAAGGCCATCTTCCCTTTTTATATTTGTCACTGGTAGCTCTCACTCACCACAGGACCAAAGTGGGAACTCCCAGCATCTTCCTGGGTGCTGGCTGAATGTGTGAGAGCTCCATGGCTCCTACACGTGAACAAAGACCTCATTGGAAAAAAACAGTGTTGGGAAGCGAATGGCTCCAAAGAAGGCTAATGTTCTACATTTCCAATGGGAATGGAATAAATCTGGAAATAAGATGTCTAACTTCATTCCCACACCCCCGGAAAAGAGGCCAGCTCCCTTCCAAAACCTCTGGCTCATTCTGCACACAAACATTCTCCACTGGGCACATTCACATGCCCTAGGCCTCTGGGTGTCCATATTAATCTGAAACTGAATTAAAAGGGAGTACTGTGTAACACCTACCTCTACAAGGACTTGAGCAGACTACCCACTTCCAAACAGAGGATATTCCTTGGAGAACCCGACTCTGAATGAGCCCTAGGGGTAAACTTGTTGGAAAATTGAGCAGAGTGGTGAATACAGAAATATAAAAGAGCAGCATTATTTAGGAGATGAGAATTGGAGAATTTTGAGAATGAAGGGGCTCTCCTAGAAAGCTGGATGTCTCAGGCATTCCATGAGAGATGCTTAATGTGCAGTGTAGTTTCAGGGAGTTAAGGAAAAACTCTTTCCTAGGGTTATTACAGAGGGAGTTAGAATGTTTTTACAACATTCATCTAAAATACTAACTGACAACTATTTTAAGCCCAGTATAGTTCAAGGCAGTTAAGTCAAGGTATTTCCCATGTGCCTGGGTGGCACAGTTGTTTAAGAGTCTGTTAGGGTGCCTGGGTGGCTCAGTGCGTTGAGCGTACAAATTTGGCTCAGGTCATGATCTCACAGTTTGTGAGTTCGAGCCCCGTGTTGGACTCTGTGCTGACAGCTCAGAACCTGGAGCCTGCTTCACATTCTTTGTCTCTCTCCCTGCTCCTCCCCTGCTCACATGCTGTCTCTCTCTCAAAAAATAAAGATTTCAAAAAAGAAAGAGTCTAACTGTTGATCCTGATTCAGGTCATCATCTCACAGTTCATGCACTTGATCCCCACATCTGGCTCTGTGTTGATGGCATCAGGCTCTGTTGATGGAGTGTAGCCTGATTGAGATTTTGTCTTTCTGCCCCTGCCCTCTTTTCAATCTCTCTCTCTGTCTCTCTCTCTCTCTCTCAATATAAATAAACTTAAAAAAACCAGACGGCATTTTTCTAATACTTATGGGGTACATTTAAGGAGCACTTTTTATTAAATAATAAGAGGTCTATGCAAGTGCCATGAAAAACAGTATACTTTTAGGCACATACATGGCCATTGTCTATGGCTAACATATAGTGTTTCAAAAAGACTCCTATGAAGGCTAATAAAGAATGAAATACAGTGTAGTTTTAGGCACTTAAACATAAGGCCCTTCCCTATTGCTGATCAAAGTAAGTTTAAGACCATTTGTATTTAGGAGGCATTTGGATGCCTCATTGAGAACACAGGTATTTCAGGTAGCTAAAGAAACATGGGCATTCCCTAGTGCTTCAAGATTGAACCACATTTCTTACTGGATAAATCCAAGAAGCTAACTCAAAAGTGCTTTTAGCACAAGCTTTTGTCCTCAGTTAAAAACAAGAGCATTTCCTAAGGCTAAATAGACAGGGTTTACAGAAAAGTTTATAAAAGATGTCCATTATAAGTGACACGAAAGATGCATTAACCCGAGTGTACTTTTAGATACGTAAGAGAAAAAGCATTTCCAGAGCTTCTACACCAGAGTCAGACTAGTTATGACTGTGTGTATCCAAAAATCTTTTTGAACTAGGCTTGAAGCACAGCATAGTTAGGCAGAGAAGTACATGGCCATTCCATTTGCTAACATGGTGTTTCAATGAAAGCTCTTATGAGACTTATGCCAAAGACTACATGAAGAATATCTGAAGCACCAGGTAGTTTTAGGCAGTTAAGAACATGGTCATTTTCTACTGTTAATAGACAGTGCTTCAACAAAAGATCCTATGATATGTATGAGGGCTACAGGAATGATGCTATAAGCACAATGAAGTTTCTGACACTTAAGCCCAAGGCCCCTTGCTAGAGTTTACAGAGAGAGAGGTTAAGGACACTTCTTACTACATTCATCTGAAACACTAATTGACATCTGCTTTAAGCACACTGCAATTTCAGGCTAACCGCCATGCTCTAGAACTTACACAGAAGGATGAAGAAGTACTTCTTGTACGAATGTCTAAGTGGAACCTCCGGACCCTTTACAAACAGTGTACTTGGGGGCAGTTAAGCATAAAGTCCTTCCATTCTATTTATATGAAGTTTAGGAGGACTTGCTACCACACGAACCTAAAAGTTAATGAAATCCCTATGGAACACACAGATCTTTCAGGCAGTTAAGCACAAGGGCATTCCTACTTCTTATTCAGAATTACTTAAGCACAGTACTTACTGGAAAAATTGAAGACGCCAACTCAAATATGCTTCGGGTCCAGTATTGCTTCTGGAAGTTAAGCACATGGCCTTTCTGTATTATTAACATATATTGTATACAGAAACAGACAGGGAGACATAGAGAAAGTGAGAAGACAAATTTATCCCCCATGAAAGAACAGGGCCAGCAATCTAAGTGAAACATATATGAGCAACACACGAAGGGGAAAGAAAGAGACAAGCCCAGAATTAGACTCTAAACTGTAGAGAACAAACTAATAGTTCCCAGAAGGTAAGGGATGGAGAGATGGGTTAAATAGTTTTGGGGTGTAAGTAGTGCACTTCTCATGATAAGCACTGGGTGATATATATGGAATTGTTGAATCACTCTGATTATACACTTGAAACTAATATAACACTGTATTTTTACTAAATGGAATTAAATAAATAATAAAAAAATGAAAAAAAAAAACACTTTAAAGAGGGAATTGACAGCCACTTGAAGCACAGTATGTGTTTAGGAGGTAAAGCACATGGCCATTTATATTGCTAATATATACGGTTTCAATAAATCTTCCAGTGAGATGTATGTGAAAAGATACATCTAAGACACATTCAGCAAAGTAGTTTTAGAAAATTAAGCAGACCAGTCCTTAGTTTGCATACACAGGTGTTAGAACTTCATCCTACATTGAGCAAAAAGGCTAACTGAGTTTAGGTACACTGCAGATTCAAGGAGTTAAGGCCATATCCATTCTCTAGGGCTTTACTCTAAGCACTTCTTTTCTGTGTAAGAGGCCTATGCAAGCCACTTGACATACAGCCTTTACTTTTAGGAAGTTAAACACACTGCCATCAGCCTCTCACAAATATGGAGTATTTAAACAAATGGCCCAACTACATATACGTGAAATCCCACGTGAAAGCCTTACAGAGAACACTGTACTTTTAAGCACTTAAACCCTTGGCCATTTCCTCTTTCTCGTATAGAGTGTTCCAATGAGTGTATTTGCATGTATTGAAAGTCATTAACCAGTCTCGAAACAGGGTAGTTTTAAGCCATTAAGCATAGGAGTTTATACAAAGAAACTTGTTATTTCATTTTTTTTAATATTAGAGATTTTACTGAGTGCCTGGCTGTTTCAGGCAAAGCACCTGTACAGTCCCTAGTGATTATTCAGAGGATTGAAGCACACTTCTTATTGGATGAATCTAAGAAGCTAACTCAAATTGCCTCAGCCACAATGGTGTTTGTGGCAATTAAGTGCATAGCTATTTGATAATAAAGAAACTTTAAACAAAATACCCAACTAGATGCAAATTAAACACCAAATTAAAGATGTATTAAGCACATTGTAGTTAGGCAGTTAAATATAAGTCCCTTCCGTAGCATTCATAAAAACAAGTTTAAGAACACTTGTACTTATATGTAATGAAAAGGAATTTGAAATCCTCATTTAGAATAAAGCTATTTCAGGTAGTTCAGTATATGTGCCTTCCAAAATTCTTATATAGATGGATGAAGGTAAACTTCTTACTGGATATTTATGAGAAAGTAATTCACAAATGCTTTAAGAAAAGCATTTTTTGGGGTACCTGGGTGGCTCCGTTGTCTGAGCGACCAACTTCGGCTCAGGTCATGATCTCACAGTTTGTGAGTTCGAGCCCCGTGTCGGGCTCTGTGCTGACAGCTCAGAGCCTGGAGCCTGCTTCTGATTCCATGTCTCCCTCTCTCTCTGCCCCTCCCCTGCTCATGCTCTGTCTCAGAAATAAACATTAAAACAAAATTTTAAAAAAGAAGAAAAAGAAAAGCATTTTTTTTCTGGGAACAAAGAACATGGACATTCCCTCGTGCAAATACAGAGGGTTTAAACAATATTTCCTAGTATATATACACTTAATGCTGTGTAAAGAATGCATTATCAACTGTACTTTTAGGCACCTAAAGCTAGGCCATTTTCTAGTACTTCTACACATGGGTTTAAGAATACTTTTGACTACATATCCCCAAGAAGCTTTCAAAACCCTTTGGGAACAAAGGGTACTTTTCAGCAGTAAAGCATAAGTGTTTACACAGAGATGTTGTGGGGAAAGTGTTACTATATATGTCTATGAGGGACAAGAATGTCACTTGAACGACATCTTCTTTATCCATTCATCAGTTGATGGGCATTTAGGCTCTTTCCATAATTTGGCTATTGTTGAAAGTGCTGCTATAAACAATGGAATACTACTTGGCAATGGGAAAAAATGAAATATTGCCATTTGCAGCAGCATGGATGGAACTGGAGGGTATTATTCTAAGTGAAATAAGTCAGTCAGAGAAAGACAGATACCGTGTTTTCATTCATATGTGGATCTTGAGAAACTTAACAGAAGACAATGGGGGAGGGGAAGAGGAAGGAGAAAAAAGTTACAGAGAGGGAGGGAGGCAAACCATAAGAGACTTTTAAATACAGAGAACAAACTGAGGGTTGATGGGGGGCGGGGGAGAGGGGCAAAATGGGTGATGGGCATTGGGGAGGGCACTTGGGATGAGCACTGGGTGTTGTATGGAAGTCAGTTTGACAATACATTATATTTTTAAAAAAAGAGTGTCACTTGATACACAGTGATTCTTTAGGCACTTCAGCACAGGACCTTTATCTATGCTAATATAGAATTTTTAAAAAAGTTTTTATTTAAATTCCAGTTAATATACAGTGTAATATTAAGTTCAGGGGTATAATTCAATAATTCCACCCTTCCATACAATACCCAGTGGACATTACAAAGTTCAATCTTTATATCTATTTGTATCTGTATCTATATCTGTTATATCTGTTCCATTTTAGCTATTGTTCATCATGCAGCTAAAAACATTGTATCTCTTCAAGTTGTTATTTTTGTATCCTTTGGGTAAATATCTAGAAGTGCAATTGCTGGATAATAAGATAGTTCTTTTTAAAGGGCGATTTTCAAAGTAATTCTTTTATTTGAGAAAGAAGCGGGGAGGGGCAGAGAGAGAGAGGAAGAGAGACTCTCAGGCAAGATCCACAATGTCAGTGCAGGGCCCAAAGAGGGCTCAATCCCATGACCCTGAGATCCTGACTTGAGTGGATAGCAAGAGTCAGAGGCATAACTGAGACACCCAGGCGCACTAGGGTAGTCCTATTTTTAACAGTTTAAGAAACTTCTTACTGTGTTCCAGAGTCATTGTACCAGTTTGCATTCCCACCAACAGTGTCAGAGGGTTTCCCTTTCTCCGCATCCTTGTCAACACCTGTTGTTTCTTGTGTTGTTAATTTTAGTCCTAACAGATGTGAGGTGGTATCTCATTGCAGTTTGGATATGTATTTCCCTGAGGAGTGATGATCAAATTTTCACATGACTTTGAGAAAATACTCACCTTGTGTGTTCCCCTGTGTGCTCCTTTCTCTGTCACCCTTTTCCCCAATGCAGGCTATATCTCCTCTGCAGCACCCTTTATCTGTTTCTCCCCCAAACCACCTCTCTGCACTTCCTACCTTCGTTGAGGTGGCTTCTTCTCTCCATGTAGTTGTGAACTTTGTTCCGTCAGTCTTCAGGTTGATTTCTGGAGTATTAGAATGATGTGCTAGCTATCAAGCTATCTCATATCAGGGGTGAGATACACTTCTGCCATATTAGCTCTCCCAATACACACTAATAAAGAATGTTTCAACAACCTTCCAATGAGATGAATGTGAAAGACACTTGAAAAGTGTAGTTTCAGACATTTAATCACAAGGTGTGTGCGGTGTCTTGGTATGAGCCAGGGGGTAAATAAGTGGTGTGTTTGGTATATGTTTGGAATGGTTGTGGTTGAGAACATTTGTCTTTTCTGCATTTATGGTATGTGTTGTGTATATGTGGTTTGTGTCTGTGTATGGCATTTGTTTGCCATGTGTGGTGTGTGTATGGGGTGTTAGTGGTTTATAGGTGCTGTAAGTGTCTTTATGTGTTCTGTAAGTATGGTGTATATGTTGTGATTGTGGTATTCGTGTCCACGTGTAATGTAGATTTCTGCATGGCACATGCGTTGTGTCATTGGTGCATGTATGGTTTTGTGGTGTGGCATATGGGAGTTTGTGTAATATAATTGTGATGTGTGTGGTGCGTGTGTGGTATGTATGTGCTATATACGTGGAGTGTGTTTGTGTGTTACATGTTTGGGATTGTGTGTGTGTTATATGTATATTATGTGTAGTAAATTGTGGAAGATATTTGTGTGGTGTATGTATTATGTGGTTGTGTGTGATAATCTTGTGTTACGTGATGTATGTGTTTGTACAAAGTGTGGGCTGTGTTCAGAATAGGTGTGGTGTAGGGGTGTGTATTGTGTCATGTTTGTATCTATATATGCAGTGTGTGTGGTATATGTAGTATATGTGCAAAGGAAGTGGCATGTGTCTTCTGTATATGTGGTGTAAGCTTGGGGTGGGTAGTGTATATGTGAAGTGTGTTTCTGTGGTATGTGTGTGGTGGTTTCTCTGATAATTGGAAAATAGCTCGAAAGGGGCCCACCTACTAAAGCAGATAAAAGAACACTTTGGGTCCCATGACCAGCACCGAATTATGCAACGAGGGAAACAGGAGATGGCCATGACATTTCCAGGGTCAGAAGAGAGTTGCAGAAGGGGATTCAGTGACAAAACTCAAGCCTGGAACCAAATGCTAAGGGTATCCCACATGCTAACAGTACCTGACACTCATCCCTCCAGGGAGATCCCTTAAATGGTGTCATTTCAGGCCCCAGCAGCTCCAAAGACGTAACCATAACCCTCCCCAGACTTTTTCCTCAGGGGTCCCACCCCTTATATCTGAAGGAAGAACACATTTGGGGCCATGACCAGCGCAGGTTAATCCCAAGGGAACAAAAAATCGTCATGACATTTCCAAGGAGGGATGGAGTTGCACAAAGGGGAGGCCTGTGAGGCCTGGAACACACCCTACCACACGTCTTCAACTCAACCCTCTGGGGAGATCACTGCACGGCTGCAGTCTTAGCATCTGGCACTTCCCAGGACCTAACCCTAACCGTAGGCAGGCCTTTGGCCCTAAGGGGGCCTACCATAGAGGTCTGAGAAAAGATTGGATTTGGGGCCAATGGCCAATATGGACTCTTTCAGGGTAGAAGCCAGAATGTCACCATAACATTTCCATGGCTGGGATGGAGTTGCAGGAGGGGATTGTAGGACCTAAACCAACCCTGGCTCGCCCAATCTTCTTGCTTCTGAATCCAACTCTAAGCCTGATTCACACCCGACCATGCACCCTCAACTCAGCCCTCCACTGAGATCACTGTACTGTGGGTGGTTCTGTCCTTGGCACTTCCTTGTTGCTAAAACTAACCTTAGCCATGGCTCTGGCTCAAACAGGGCCCACCTCCTAGGTCTGAGATTTAAAAAAAGACTAAGGATCAATGCAAGGCATCAAACTGTTGAGCAAGAAACTCAGGAGTTTACCATAAAATTTCCATGGCCTGAATGGAAGTTAAGAAGGAGACCTAGTGTCAAATCTAAACCTGGGATACAAAATCGGGGGTCCACTGCAACCAAACACTATGCCTGTCTTGCATCCTAAAAGTCGCCCTCAACTCACCCTTCCAAGGAGGTCATCGGAATAATGTTCATTCAGCCCCTGAAATATCTTGGAACCTAACCCTAACCCCTAGCCAAGGCTCGTTCCCTTTGGGCGGCCAGTTCTTAGGTCTGAGAACAGAACGGATTTGCAGCCCATAACTGATGCAGGATTCTTCACCATGGAACTTGGAAAGTGGCCATGCTATTTCTAAAGCAGGAATGGAGCTGCACAAAGAAGATCCTGAGACCAAACCTAAGCTCGGCTCCCCCCCTATAGGCCGGCCCTTGAATCCAAAGACTAAGCCTGACCCACATCCAAAACTGCGCCCTCAACTCTGCTTTCCAGTAGCCCATATGCTGCCTGGGTTCAGACCTGTCACATCCTAGGACCTAACAGGGACCCAGGACCTAACCATGATATTTTCAGGGCCTGCATGGAGCCTCAGAATGGGATCTGAAGCCAAAATCTAAATGGGGAGCACACAATCAGGCATCCACTGCACCAAAACCTTATATCTGTTCTGCACCCTAACAGACATCCTCAACACAGCCCTCCAGGGATGTCAATGTACTGGTGTTGGTTTAGCCGCTGACATCTCCTGGGACATAACCCTCATGCTAGCCAAGGCCCTTTCCTTGTGGAAGCCCAATTCCCAGGTCTGAGAACAGAACAGATTTGGAGCCCCTAACTGGGGCAGGATTATTCAGCATGGAACTTGGAAAGTCACTGTGCCATTTCCAAAGCAGGGATACAGCTGTACTACGGGGATTCTGAAGCCAAAACCAACATTGGCCAACAGCATGGCCAGCTCTTAAACCCAAACACTAAGCCTGACCTTCACGCAAAATTGAAGCCGTCCAAGGAGACCACTGTGCTGCTAGAGTTCCAAACTTGTCACCTCCTGGGACCTAACTGTAACCGTAACTTGGGCCCTGGCCCTAAGAAGGGCCCACAGTTGAAGTCTGGGGAAAAATGGACTTAGGACAAAAGACAGATTGTGTTGGCTACTTCATTCTCAACACTCTCCAAATCTCATGTGTGATGAACTCTGTCAGTGTGTGTCTCCATTTCCACCAATGAGACATTAAAAAAAAAAAAAATGGATCTTCATGGAATCTGCTCAGTGCCAATGTCATAGAGTACCATCCTCATCTTTTTCCTTGGGAGTCTGGTAGTGTCCTTGTGATGGTGGTATACGTATTGCATTGGGCCCTTCTCAATTTGATTTCAGAATTCTGTGGCCATCCCCAAACTTAGGGTGTGTGAATGTACACAAGGAGAATGCTTGTGTGTGGGATAAGCCAGAATTTTGGTAGGATCCCACCTCCTGTGTGCGGAAGAGGAAAGGAAGATAGATATCTCCTTCCTTGACTGGACCCGTGCCCATTTGAATGCAGAACTTTCACTCACCTTGTAATCCTTTCCCATTGCTGTGTTTCTAACAAGGTTTCAGGTACACGCCAAATCCATGGGGTCTGGTACACAACCTAGTCCAAGGATTGAAGGTAAGTCTCCAGGCATTTCCCGAGCCAATGGAGGGCTCTAAGAGTCTCCTATTCCAGAAGACAGCTAGACCTCCTGTCCTTGAGCCCTCAGTGCTTAGAAGGCTGCAGTAATCAAGAGAATGGGTAGCCACATGGAATCCCACCCCTAATTGTAAGACATACCCTCATTTTGAAGAACAACTAGTCTGTGCATATGCAGTATGCTCCATGACCTGAGCAGCACACAAAAAGCCCTTTGAATAAATCGTGCACAAATTCCTCGTTTCCATCTCTTGATCCTCACTTGGAAGTACATTCCTCATATCTCAGTCACTGCTGCCCTTGTTACTGAAACAATGGGCAGAAGCACTGCAAAAGCCAAAGTTTCACTCTTTTCCTTGAAGGTAGAATGTCGGTCTCTTGCTCTCAAATGGCATCCTTTGGAGTACTCCTGTTGTGAAAGCTGACAAGAGGTTCTTCTGGTTCCCCACCAAGTGAGCTTGCTAATATATGATGCTAGTCAGTTCATTCTCAATATTATCCAGTTTTCATCCTTAATGAATTACTTTGGCCCTCTGTGTATCAATTTTCACCATATATCTTTTTTATCGAAGGATCCTCTTGGGATACATAAAAATTCAGTATTTCAGGGTAGTATCTTCAGCTTGCACATGTCCAATCTGGAACAGCCCTTGTGACTGCAGAACAGGTTGAGTCAAAAGGGCCACGACATTTTGGTTTCATGACTATATGGACATCCAGAGCCCTAGTGCATTGGAAGGGGTCCAGCCGAGAAGTGTTTGTGTGGAGGCTGGGCCAGAGCCACACATGTGGTTTGTTAACAAGCCACACATGTTCTCTTTCGCTATTAAGAGGCCTTGTCTCAAGCTGCCCTGGACTTGTCAATGGGTGGTGTCAGCAGTCAGACTGCATCTCTGACTGTAGTGTGACTCCTGGTGCTGTAGTTGCAGGGACCCCAGTCCATCTGCTGGCATCAATTGGCAGGGTATAATTTCTCTGCTGCCAGCTCTAAAGATCAAGTGCTGGAACTGTGTGTCCTCTGGTGTGTGTGGTTATCTTCCCTTCTTCTTGGTGGCAATAGTCACTGTGGAGTGGCTCAGCTCCATGCCAGGGCTGTGTGAAGGGTGTGTTGGGAAAGGAGAAACATTAAAGGGATTCCTGATGAGTGGAAGGGATTTGATGGGGCCAGTCTTTAGGAGAATGTGGTCAGGGTGCTCAGTGCTAACAAGACATGTGGAGAGTGGTTCCAGCTTATTCCTGCCAGTGTTCTAGTACCTAGGCCTAGGAGGGAAAGAGATATGGTGCTAGCCAGCTCCTTTGTTCTTGGAGAAGTCTCCTTAAGATCTCTTCCCCTCCAGTACATGTTCTGAGATTAGTAAATAAATCTTATATACCACAGGGACTTTTCAAACTGCTACTTGTCTGTCTAGGCCAAGTTGTTTGTTAGGCTGGCTTTTTAAGGGTGGTGACACAGTTTCCTGTTGCCCTCTGGTTCTCCAAGAGTGAATCCCACTGATTTTTAAAGTACTTGGAATTAAGCTACATTGATTGTAAAAATTTGAGAACTAAGCCCCACTCATTTTCAAAGTCAAATGTTATGGAGACTCATCTTCCCAGTGCAAGTTCTCCATTCCTGGGGTGGCTGGTGTGGGGTCTCCTTTTGCTTCTTTGTGCTTGTTTTGCTCCCCACCCCTGCCACATATGTGGATATTTTTGCTAATGGTTTGGCTCCCAACCATGTTATTACCCTTCCTACTCTTTGTGATGTGACCTCCTTTCTGGGATTAACTGTAGAAAGCATGTTCCATCAGTCTCCATGTAGTTTTCAGAGTTAGTTTCACAGATGTAGGTGTTACCTCAGTGTGTCCATAGGATGAGATGAAATCAGGATTTTCCTTCTCCACCATCTTCCCAGCCACCCTTGTTACTTTTTACAAATTTACTGCCGCATCCCAAAATCTGTTTAGAGTCCCTTATTAATTGAGGCTCACAAGTTAAGTTTTCTTATTCTGTAAATTCCTCACCAATTTATTGTTTCCCTGCCAAAAAGTATAAAAACTGCCTTGCTTGGCCATTTCTTTGAGTGAAAATTTCTTTATTTTGTATCTGGGTGCACATAACAAACCTTTGAATATTTTATCCTGCTAATCTGTCTCATGTCAGCTTAATACTTAGTCCAGCTGGAAGACCTTAATAAATAGAGAAATTTTTCTTCTCTTCAAAGGCCTAAGACTTCTCACCCTGCCACCAGGGGAGAGTAGTTTTGGCCCTACTATGCCTCAGCAGAGGAGGTTTCAGCACAGCCTTGACACATAAGCAGAGTCAGACAAATGTGGATTTATACAGGGCTGGTTGCATAAACCTGTTAACCTCCATACGCAGTCATCTGGAGGATTGATGGAGTCCTCTTGGACTGGCTGGATCCTTTGTCCCATTCTAATGGGCAGCAGTAGACAGTAGGGTTTTAGACAGTACAGCCCTTGGCCTCTGACTATGCTGGCAGGTATCCATAGTCCTCCAGCTCAGACTAACATGGGTACTGTCAAGCCCCATGACCAGTTACTTAGCTGACCATACCACTGGGCAATTTAACAGCTACCTGGGAAGTATAGACAGTCCCTTGGGATGTTTCAATTCCCAACATCTGTGATTGAGATAGGTGCTTCTTTTCTCATAGCCTTATAGCCTGCCAAGAGAAGTCATAACCCTCTAAACATTAAATCTGACCCTGGCCATGGCAATCATACAGAATACTGTGGCCCTCTAATCCTGTGGCCTTCCAGTTGTAATAAACCTTTGGCATTTATGCTTGTCAAGAATCAAATATACAGAGTGACTGCATCTTTGGGGTGCCTGGGTAGCTCGGTTGGTTAATCATCTGACTTCAGCTCAGGTCATGATCTCACAGTTTGTGGGTTTGAGCCCTGTGTTGAGCTCTGTGCTGACAACTCAGAGCCTGGAGCCTGCTTCAGATTCTATGTCTCCCTGTCTTTCTCTGCTCCTCCCTGCTTGTATTGTCTCTTAAAAATAAACATTTAAAAAAAGTCAGTCTTTTAGAGTGACTACATCTCCAAATAGGAAGTTTCTCACTGAGACTTCATGGTCTTGGAGAGCCATAAGCCCAGACGTAGTGGTCTAAGAAACCAGATAACTGTGGATTCTATGGTATGGAATAATCCTTGAGCCTCATACTGTTTCGTTGAGTAATATTTTCATTATTAGCTTTTCCTCTCTCTTCTTGTAAAGGAGAAAGAAGAGACTGAAACATGAATTAATTTGTTCTTTAGTAATGGGTGTCCAGAGGCCAGGTGTTTCTCCTGGGCTCCTTTTCCCAGGGAAATAAATGAGATTTCTTTGCCTCCCAGCCTCTAAGATTCGAGAACCTGATGCCAAAGACAGGAGAAGCCTTGACCACCAACAGCAAAGTTACTGTTTCAGAAATTAAAAATAGCTTCTTGCCATCATGGCAAGAGTACTGGATGGAGGGATGCCATGCCACCAAGAGTACTGGATGGAGGGCTGCATCCCCTGACCTGATGTGAACCCCTTCCTTCCTTGGGTTTCAGATTCCACAGCTGTGTGGTCAGCCATCAGTGATGTGGAATCTGCTGCTTTCCCAACCTGATATCTATTCTCATGCCCAAGTCCAGCACCTCAGCTTTCCTTTGGGAAATATATCTCATTTGCATCCCATCCCAACAGTTCCAGGGGACAGACCCCACATTCTACCTACCTTTAAGATGAGTGTATGATCTAGCCAAGTCTTGCCAACTCCATCCTTAGGATGCTCTAATGGTTCCAAGGATGAGAATGTGACCCAAGCCAGGCCAAAGAAATATAAAGCCATGACTTTTCATGGAACTTAGGTGAAGGAGAAACCCCAGTAGAATTGCATTGAGTGGGTTTCAGCCTGGAGTTGTTGGAGGCCCCAGATGCAGTGAGAGATACTATGCCTAAGAATGGGGCCACCTCAAAAGCACTTAGCAAGATGGAGGGTGGAGAGAATCCAGGTCACATTGTGAGACTGTGAGCCCCTGGACTTGTCAGATCCAAACCCACTCTTAAACTTGCCACTTGGAAGCATTAATTTACTTCTACCATTTCAAAATTATTTAAGAATTTATTTATTTATTTATTTATTTATTTATGACACAGAATCCATAATCCCTGAGACTTTCTTGCATGGTGTCCTCACTGGGTGGGACATAGCTGGGGGAGACAGTAGGTATGGTAAAGTCTTGGTGGAGCTGAGGAACAACACTGTCCGTGTCTATTCCCTGTCCCTGGAGAGGGACACACCAGCGCAATGAGAGGAGAAGCATCAGGGAAAGAGATCCCTGGGCAGCTAGTTAACCTCTTTATATTTTCCTTATTTTAGGAGCTGTTTAGTTAAGGTGTATTTTTACTAGGAAATCACCCAACTCCTTTAGGTTTCCAGTGTGATGCAGCGGGTTTCTCTTACTTGACTTGGAATTTCTCTTCTCTGTTTTTCTTCAGAATTGTCACAGTTAATGAACAAATATTGATACATTATTTTTTAAAGTTTATTTGGAGAGAGAGAGAACGAGCATGCACAAGCGTGAGTGGGGGAGAGGCAGAGAAGGAGAGAGAGAATTCTTAGCAGGCTCTGCACTGTCAGCACAGAGCCAGACATGGGGCTGGGACTTCCAAACCGTGAGATTATGATCTGAGCTGAAATCAGGAGGAGGACACTTAACTTACTGAATCACCCAGGCACCCTGATACATTATTTTTAACTAAATCCATATTTTATTCAGGTTTACTTCATTCTACCTTTTCCAAATCCAGTATCCCATGCAGGGCATCATGTTACATTTAGTCATGTCTCTTTAGGCTTTGGCTTTGACAGTTTGTCAGACTTGCCTCCTTTCAATGACCTTGGTAGTTTTCAGGAGGACTGGTCAGATTTGTAGAAAGTCCTGAGTTGGGCTTTTCTTGGTGTTTTTCCTCATTTATATTGGGATTTGGGGGTTTGAGGAAGCAAATCATGGAGGTAATGTGCTCTCTCATCACTTTTTATCAAGGGAACATGTTCTGGAGACCCCTTACCACAGCTAGTGTTAACTTTGGTCTCCTGGTTATCATAGTGTTTGTCAGGTTTCCCCACAGTAAAGTTACTTTTTCCCCATGTACATACAGTGTATCTTTAGGATGAAGACATATGCAGACCAACACTTTAGGAGA